>NC_046376.1:33183345-33442373 GCF_011125445.2 Fundulus heteroclitus | reverse complement strand
ACATTTCCAGATCTAGCTTGTTTACTCCCCAGACACAGGTTGGAAGCTCAGGAAGTAAAGCACAGCATTAGCTTCCACTGCTCAGCCTTCCTGTTATCTGCTGCTAATGTTTTTCACGTTTTCGAAAGCAGTATCAAATATTCTTTACTAAATTCCAGCCCAATTTTTAAACACCTCACTGATGTAACAAATTCCACTCTGCAGGATGTTATTGTTTCCAATCAGGTAGAAAACAGTTTAGTAGAACACGGTTTCTGTTGTTCACAAACACTTTTCAAACTGCCATTTTGTCCCCCTGCTTTCTCTCTCCCTTTCCAGACCATGCAAGCTGCCCGATGCCCGACAGATGAGCTGTCGCTGACTAACTGTGCGGTCGTAAACGAGAAGGATCTGCAGTCAGGACAGTGAGTAATCGTGACTGATGTGTTTGTCAATGCAAATGAACAAGGCATCTGTACCCTGAAGCCAAACTGCAGGAGCGGGAGACTTGCCGATTCTGAAAATATGATATTGAAATAATCTTAATTTCTGCTGTTTTACTTATACTGAATTCTATAAGGAATTTCATAAGCAATTGTAAAGAAAAAACATATAATTTCACTCAAACAAGTCCCCATGAAATTGTGAGTTTTTTCACTAATACATGCTGACTCAGACTTTTCCCGACTGGAAATCAGGGGTAAACGGTCTTGCAGGGTGTCCCTAGATTTACTTACATCTCCATCACAAGGGATGCTTGTTTTAACACAGCAAAGTGCACATTTGGGGGAGGACAGAGTGGTGGTTTTTGAGAGGAGTTAAAGAAGCCATCCATGTTTAACATGAAAAACCAACAAAAAACAGAGGAGCTGACCTCTGATTTCATCTTTCTAACCTACTCTACAGCCCTGAATCGTCTCCCTGACTCATCTCCCAAGACGAGTCAGGGAGACGAGACAATTTTCCAGCAATTCACACCTGGGACATGTGACCAAAACAACTCACATGCCATCGTTCGGGGTATGTTGGGTTCGTCAAGGAACAAGGACCCAAACATTAAACTGAATAGAGAATAGGGTCAGGGCCTCACATCCCTATTATTGACTTCAATGGACCAATAGCTTGATTGTTCAAATCTGCAACTTCTAAGTCATATAAAGTCACCCAGAAAGCTTAATCGTGGTTCGTTGCCTTTCTCTGCAGACACGTGAGTGTGAAGACGACACCAAACCACAAATACGTGTTTCAGTCAAGACCCATCACACTGTTGCACCTGGAAGCATCGCCTTCAGCCTCCCGCAGGTACACACTGCACGCACCACACCAGAGCGAATTGTTCACGCACATCGTATTATGGTTATTGGCCGAATTCTTAGGGGTTCATCTCTTTCTGCCGCAGAGAAAATGGGCTGGACTCTCCATCGGCCAGGAGGTGGAGGTAAAAAGTCATTTTCTTGACTCAAGTATCGTCTGATGTTAAAGTAATAGTTTAGCTGTCAATTCATCCAGGGACAAACATGAATTTATTGGTAGCGCTGACAGATGCTGTGCACTGAATTATTAGTGATGCTTTAGTCATTGGAAGACAGACACAGTTGAAATTCCCATCTTTACATTTTTTTTTTCTGCCCATTCAGTGTCCAACTACAACTTCGACAAGTCCAACCAGTGTATGGCGCCATGACAATCGAAAATCGACTTCCTGCAAAAGAAGAGCACCGACTCCTCTCCTACGACTCGGACAAGATGGCCGCCGAGTTCATCCAGCAGTTTAACAACCAGGCCTTCTCTGTCACCCAGCAGGTTGATACTCCACGGCTATTCTTCCCCTTTCATGCTGGATCATTTGTAGGTATTTATTCTTAAATCATTTTCCCCGTCTCTGTTATCCAGTTAGTGTTCAGTTTTTGCGACAAGCTGTTTGGTTTGATGGTGAAGAATATTGAGGCCATGGACGCCAGCATCCTGAAAGGAGATCCAGCTTCGGCCAAGAAGCCACAGAAGGTACCTGAGCTCTCTGAAAAAGTCCAAACATCCAAACCAATGTTTGGATGTGAGGTAAGGAGTGAGGTAAATTAGGGCTGTACTGAGACGCTGGACAGGCTGCTGCTGGAGAAGAGCTCCTTGCTCCTCTCTGCCTCTCATGGGATTCTGCTGATTGTTCTGAGACACAGCATTGGTTCCAAGTAATTAAACTACAGACAGGGGGCAGTGAAATTGTTTTTAGGAACTTAGATTGATCCAGCTATGAATGGAGTCATCATCAGAGTTTTCAAAAGGTGGTTATTTTGGGAGAGGACATTGTGTACAGAACATCTGGTGCAACCATGACCTGAACAAAAAAAATCTGAATATAATCGATCTGAATATAAATTTATATTTATATCATGTTTAAATATATCTTGCGTGAGATAAATCCAAGCTCACTTGCTAGCTTTTATCATTAATATCTGAATTATTATAATAGAATTATTATAATACCATATCACAGAAATTAATATTTTAACAACAAACTGTGTTAAAATTGTACTTCAATGTCGAAATTTCAAAATTCAAAGCTGGGAAATCAGCTGGAACTCGTCATGAATTCAGAATGCTGACCTGACATCAACTTCTAGATCTCACATGCCCATATGGTGCACGTTTATAATTTTCTTTATAAAACCAAGAAAAGTATGGAGAACCCCGGCTATCCTCTTCATGAGACTGTCTTGGGAAAACAAGAGTGTCTTCATTCAGAGGCTTCTTCAGAAATTGTCCTAATAAAGTTCAATTTTTTAAGTCAACGGCTTATATTTTTGCTAAAGTTTAAGCTAAACTTCAGCATAATTAGCAGGAAAAGTGACCAGAGGCATAAGGCCTCAAGCCTTATGCCTTGTGTCTTAACTAACTTTACGTCTTATAATGTTTTAAAAACAAAGATATAAGGTTTCCATTTACTTGTATATGGATGAATTTATTGCTGTTCTGTAAGTTGATACAACGTGTGATACAAACCTGCTTGCTTTTTATCAAAGATGGATTTAAATTAAATCTGATTTCAGATTTGCATTCAAAGGTTTTGCCTGTTTGATTTGAATCGTATATATTGCAGAATGTTTTATAGTTTTAAAGCCCTATCTTGATATAATGTATGCTTATATTGGGTTCCATTGCAGGATTGGATTTAAATATGCTAACATTAACTACAGAACATGTAAAAGATGTGGAATTTCTCAGTTAAGAAACGTGAGTAACTCTGATTTCTCCGCCAGATTGACACCGGTCTGATGGTGGGCAACAGCCAGGTCATTTTTGAGAAGGCAGAGAGTTCTTCTCTCACACTAGTTGGTGCGCTCTCCTTTCTCTTCTTTCCTTCTATATGCAGATTGTTTAAAAATGTACATTATGTTTTATCCACAAGATGGCGGCAATAACAAATTTCATTTATATGAGCTATCCAAGCACAAAGGAATTGTACAAATAAATAAATAAATGAACCTATCTTGCTTTATTTAGAGTTTTGCCTTTAGAATATCTTATAATATTCATATTTCTGAACAGGAAAGGCAAAGACCAAGGAGGCACGGCAAACAATCATTAACCCTGACTGGAACTTTGAGAAAATGGGGATTGGAGGTCTGGACAAGGAGTTCTCTGACATTTTCCGCAGAGCTTTTGCTTCCAGGGTTTTCCCTCCTGACATTGTGGAGCAGATGGGTAAGACATGGCTATCATTTGCTACTTTTCACATCTGTAAGATACAAATAACCTAGAAAGTAAATGTTAAATAGAATTTTCATGTTTTTCTAGTAGTGGAAATTGAGGTAATTGGGAAAAAATTACTTTTTATGGATAATTTATTTAACAAAAACAGATGGCCTCTACCTTCCTCTCTTTTTTCCATCTGTCCTATCTGACTTCTTTTATTTATTTATTTTTCTCCACATGCCTTGATTTTTAACTCTTTATCTCTACTCTTTTTTCTCATTGTGCTTTTTTTCCCCCGTTCCAGGCTGTAAGCACGTGAAAGGGATCTTGCTGTTTGGGCCGCCAGGATGTGGAAAAACGCTGATGGCCAGGCAGATCGGCAAGATGCTCAACGCCGTGAGCCGAAGGTCGTCAACGGCCCAGAGATCCTCAACAAGTACGTGGGAGAGTCAGAGGCCAACATCCGCAAACTGTTTGCTGACGCGGAGGAGGAGCAGAAGAGGGTGAGGGTGTTTGCCTTGTTCCATCCACCATCAATCAACGCACCACATCAAAATCAGGAACTAATGATAGCAATCCTTAATAGCCTGCTGGGTCTTTATGTGTCAGTTTGCATGAAAATGAGAAACGAGCGACTGAATTCGTGCTTTTCAATCAGCAGAGACCACAGTGCGCACACATAAACAATGACAAAACACTTGTTTCAATCATGATAATTCAATTTATTTAGATTAAAAATAAAAATATGATATGCTTAACTACCATTGTACATCCCAGATGTAGAATTGTCATGAATATCTATAGCTTGTAGTGTGTGTGTGTGTGTGCTGTTGGTGGACCAATACTTGACAGTAGACCAGCGTTGTGAGGACATTTTACTAGGTCCTCACAATGTAATTTGGGCCAATAAGTTACGTGTAGGGTTAGGTCTGTACCCACAGCCTTAGGTTTAGGTTGGTTTAGGGGTTAGGCCATAGAAAGAAATAGAAAATGACTGGAACGCAATGTAGTGTCCCACAACGATATATATACCAACATGTGTGTGTGTTCTTTAACTCGCAGCTGAGCGAGGACATTTTTTGCTAATTTTACAATAAAGTGAGGACTTTGATATAAAGTAAGGACCTTTTGTCAGTCCTCACTTTTAGTCTGGTCTAGGGGTTAGGTTTAGGACTATGGTGTCAATTAGGTTTAGGGTTGGGTTAGGTATTAACCTGTAAAGGTTAGGGCTAGGGTCAGGGTTAGGCCATATAAAGGCTTGAAGATTAATAGAAGTGTATGGAAGACAAGGCATGGTCCTCATTATGGACATTAAACAAGGATGTGTGTGTGTCTGTATTTAAATATAGACCTAGGCAGGAAGTCTGGCCCCCAAGAGGTGGATATGTGATCGCTTGAAACAAACAGATTTTTTACAACTAAAAGGCTTGTTTTCCTTGAATGAATACATTTCAGACTACAAATGTAAAAATGTTAAAGAACGCATCTATGTTTCAGCTTGGCGCCAACAGCGGCCTCCACATCATCATCTTTGATGAGCTGGACGCTATCTGCAAGCAGAGAGGCACCGGCGCTAGCAGCACTGGTGTGCACGACACGGTGGTCAACCAGCTGCTGTCGAAAATCGACGGTGTGGAGCAACTTAACAACATCCTTGTTATCGGTAAGGACGGCGAAGTCAGACAGAAGCCACGTCAACCTGGATGATCCGTACTGTCGTTACTGACCTTTTAACTCACGTCTGATCAACGTGAAGAAATATGAAGACAACACTAAACTGTGACCCAGGAGAGCACTGAAAAGACGTTGGGCACTGCAAAGATGGCAAAACGCTATTTCAGTCTAAGATTATAAACCTGCAGGGGAATTTGTTTTTACAGCCTGAAATTCTTGAGTTGCTTTCTTGAGATCTAATTGAAATAGGAGTTTGGAGTGTTTCCTACCGTTCCGGTATGAACCTTGACCATCTCTCTCTCTCTGTCTCTCTCTGTCTCTCTCTGTCTCTCTCTGTCGCTCTCTCTGTCGCTCTCTCTCTCTCTATCTCTCTCTCTCTCTCTGTCTCTCTCTCTCTGTACAGGAATGACCAACAGGCCTGACCTCATCGATGATGCTCTGATGAGGCCTGGCAGGTTTGAGGTGAAGATGGAAATTGGTGAGTGCATAGATACTGATTTCTCCTTTCAGGTTGATGAAGTGATCATTCAGGTGCACATGTCCACATTGGACATGGTCCACTGTAGGTTTTCTGTTAAGCAGCATGAAGAAGGCACCCCTAGATAAGCCATAGATCATCCACATGGGCCTTGTGTAGGAAGGAAATGTCCCAAATTTGGGAGATTGCTGAACCCTGTAGGCAACTAACTTTTCCAAAACCAACCAATGTGGTTGCCTTGTAGGCTATTTGTTCGGCACCTACTTGTTCTGTGCTGAACCGAAGACATTTTGCAAGCATCAAATAGCTGAAGCTGTGCAAAAACTGCCGACACAGGCTAAATGTATGTCGACCCATGATGGGGGTACAGCAGTTGTGACTATTTGCATGATATCAGCTTCATACCTCTTTCCTTCCCTGTCTGATCCTTCCATGCTTGTCTCTCACTCCCACTACGCCCTCATCATCCGTCCTCAAGGTCTGCCTGATGAGAAGGGTCGTGTCCAGATCCTAAACATCCACACCAGTAAGATGCGAAACTTCAACTTGCTGGCTCCAGATGTGGACGTCAAGGAGCTGGCCCACGAGACAAAGAACTACAGCGGTGCCGAGCTGGAGGGGCTGGTCAGGGCGGCACAGTCCACCGCCATGAACCGACATATCAAGGTCAGCTTGAATGCTCAGTGCCTCAGTTTGAGATGGCTTCAGTTTTGGGGGGAAACACCCACATGAGCAGTTAGTCAGTGGCCAACAGGAAATAAATATTTCATCGTAGCATGTTTTGCCTGATTGAGTGTTGTGCCTAAAGATGCATGATCAAACAGTTTTGAATCATGGTCTGCACTTTGGTTGTTTTTATTGAAACTCTCCTAATGTTTCTGCTCACTGTACAGCGGTAGGCTTTCTGTCAATAGTGAAGAAGTCCTCAGAGCAAAGAAAGGCTAAAAGCTCGGCATGTTTTAGCTGATTTTAGCCGTTTTAAAACAACTTGTGAAGCGTGAAAATGTGGGGTACAAGGCTTCATTAATGGACATTAAATGTCTAAACGTTTGTACCCAAAATGCTGCCAGATAGATCGTTTAAAAGGGATGTTAGCATCTTCGTGTCATTTAAATGTGAAAATCTTACATGACCTTAAGTAATTGAATGTCCCTTTAGCCAATATTTTCAAACAATTCTGGCTCTGTCAATAATCTGTTTTTTTGATTGATGGTTCTTCTCCAGGCTACCTCTACAGTGAGGTGGATATGGAGCGGGCAGAGAAGCTGCAGGTCACCAGGGATGACTTCTTAGGATCCCTCAACAACGACATCAAGCCGGTATGTAACATTCAAGGTTCCATGTTTTGTTAAAACAATCACAGCCTATTGGCGTGAAAAATGGGCCAAAGAGGATTCCTCACAATTCCAAACGTTTCATTTCCAGGCCTTTGGTACAAACCAGGAGGATTATTCCAGCTTCATCATGAACGGCATCATCAAATGGGGTGGACCCCGTCACCCATGTCCTGGATGACGGAGAGCTGCTCGTTCAGCAGGCAAAGAACAGCGATCGCACTCCTCTGGTGGCTGTACTGCTGGAGGGCAAGTAGCCCGCTAAAGAGTCATTTACCCAAGCGTTCTAAATCGGAACGAAAAGATTCAGATAGTAAACCTCTTCTGTGTACGCACATACAGGTCCTCCCCACAGGCGGAAAGACAGCCTTGGCAGCTAAGATTGGCAGAGGACTTCTCAGTTCCCTTTCATTAAGATCTGCTCTCCAGACAAGATGATTGGAGCTCAGAGATCTCCAAATGCCAGGCTATCAAAAAGGCAAGTCCTGAAGACTAAGACACTTCAAAGGGTACATTTAAATAATCAAGCGTTCATATTTACTTAGTGTCCTTTCAAATAACGTCCTCTTCCCCTGTCTACCCTAGGTCTTTGATGATGCGTACAAGTCCCAGCTCAGCTGTGTGATGGTGGATGATATTGAGCGTCTGCTTGACTACGTGCCCATTGGCCCTCGTTTCTCCAACCTTGTGCTACAGGCTCTGCTGGTGCTGCTTAAGAAACCTCCACCCAAGGTGAGAGATCTTCTGGAACCTGTAGACATCCATGTTGAAGGGGGGAAAATACACTGATTGACAAAAGCTGAGTTAAGCATCAGAGATCGATGTAGTATTTAGAACGAGCAGCTAGAAGAGGGCAGGGACATGTGTGGATGGTCTTATGTACCCTATGGCTCCAACATTAGGCTGCTGTGATATCTGGCCTCATGCATACCCACAATGCACCCCCCACTCCCCATTCTGTCAAGTGCTATTAATGCTATCTAATCTGTCTATAGTTGGAGATCACTAGTGAGCAAACAGAACACAGCAGACAGGTCAGGGAGAAATTTGTGGAGAGATTTAAAGGAGGGTGAGGTTAGAAAACAAACGTTACAAGCTTTGGCACATTTCATTTAAATCTGTTCAGTCCCTGACCTGAAAATGGGAAAGGTGTGCTGCAACTCTGCCAAGGACACGGCCATCTACCTAAACATGCCCGGCCGAGCCAACGGGAGCATTAACCAGACAAAACAGCCACGAGTCAATGGCAACTCTGGAGGAAATTCAAATATCCACAGCAGGAACCTTGGATCTTTGCTGCTTAGTTGACTCACCAGAAATGTAGTTTTAATGAAAGTGTGGCATGAAGAAAGCTGGAAGAGATTATGTTTGCAGTTTGCCACAAGTCATGTAGAAGACACATCATACATGCTGAAGTAGGCTTCCTGGTCAGAAAAGACCAGAGTTTATCTTTTTGACCTGCATACAGAAAACTGACACTGCATGGTGTTGGCAGGGTCCTAATTGATTAGTAGATCTGTTGGAGACTGCAAAAGATGTCACATATTGACTGATGGGGGGCTAAACACAAATTAAGAATGCCTTTCAGATCTTTCCATTAAACCATACATTCTTTTCCCTCCACTTCAAAATGCAGTGTTGGTCTAACAGCCAAATCCCAATAAAACGAGTATGAAAGAAATGTAGTTTCATTAAAATCAGACATTTTTAGACGTTGAATTTATAATACAGAAGTTTTATCCTGTGAAATTATGTGTGCTTTTTTTTTACTTTAAATCCGACAGCAAAAATTTAACCTGCAAAAATGTACCAGAAAACATTTCACCTGCAAAAATTCAGAGGCAAAAATGTGCAAATGTCTTGACCTTCTGGTAACAGCTGTTAGCCAATCAAATTATACTCATTTGATCCCAGTGTATTGGGTGCATTTGGGGAACCAGTCTCCTAACATTTAGGTATTAAAGGCCGCTACATACTACAAGAGAACTAAGACAATTTGTCTCGCTCCTGCAGTGAATGATGTAATTTTGATCTCTCAGTCCCGTCTTGGAAGGCCTCCCTGCTTGGTCTCGACGTTTTCTCACAGGTTGTCCTACTGCTTTACTGTGATTGGACAGGATTTAGATGGGCATGTTTAGGTAGTAACGTCTCACACACTGTGGAAATGCAGTCCCGCAGTTCAGTTCAACTCTGGTGGTTTAGGCGGTCAAACATGCCTATTTGGCTCACTTGCAGCATTTCCTGTAACGTTTTAAGTAAGGAGCAAGAACCCAACACGCAGCCAAGACAAAGCTGGAATTTCAGAAAAATATTTATTTGAAGATAAATGGGTTGATGTTGAAGTGATCCAGTTTAATTCTGGTTACTGTGGTGGTTCAGAACTCCAGGGATTTACAGGGTCCAAGAAGTCAGCTTCAGCAGGGATAGATGCTCTGAGAATGGGGGCCTTGAGATCCGGGAGATCACAGAAAGCAAAGATAATGACATCCACAATCCAACTGTTTGTGGTCCATAGACAGTCCAGGCTCATGCACAGGAGGTCTCTCAAGCAAGGAATATGCAGAATCCAATTGGCTTAAACAGGGTCAGATTTAGGCAAGGTTCAGCAACAGAAGATCGGAAAAGACTCAACTCACTCAATGGTAAGGAAGGCAGTGGCCAGAGACAGGCGGGGTGGATAAACAGGAGTACACTTGACTCATGAAACAGGGCTTGAAGGCTGTGAGAAGGCAGACGTTCTCGCACCGAGCAACTGGTTAAAAAGGGAGCTGCCATGGTGAGGACAATGAGCAATCAGCAGAAGAGGGAGTGAGCAGCACAATCAAGGCGGAACTTAAATCATCACATTTCCTCTATAAATTATCCTAGCGGGGCAGTCCCACCCCCAGTGTTTGCAGTCTTTCCAAATAGTGCCAGGGCACACCGTGAGCTATTATGCGTCTGCTCCGGAGCTTTCAGTTCTCTGCCTGCTCCATGCTCGGCTCTCTGTGCCCGCCCCATGATCTTCAGTGACGTGTGATTAGTGTGGCTGACTTCTGCAGCTGAGCGTCTTGTGAAGTATGAATAGACAGAGCCAAAACAAACCTTTTTCGTGTTCTTTCCTAGACTACAAGAATAAACTCTGTTCTCGTGGAGTCTGTAACAAGCTTAACCAGCGAACTGTTAAGAGCCTCACTTCTCTACAGTTAGACTAAACTTATTGGCTAAAAGTTGCTCGAGTCAGTCTAGAGCTGATAGATTTGGCTAGAGTCACAAGAAGGTCAACACACTTACAGGTGAATTTCTGAAGGCAAATTTTTGCTGGGGCATTTTTGAAGGTAAATTTAAAGTAAAAAGATGTTAAAAATTTAATGTCTAAAAAGTCTGATTCAAATGAGACTATATTTCTTCCATAAATGAGGTTTGCATTTGAAATGTGATGGGATTAGAACAAATTTAAGCGTCAGTTAGTACAGAAACAATGTAAAGTGCTTTACATGATTAAAATATAGGAAAATAAAACAGAATAAAAACAAGTAGGAATAGAATGTAGAAACAAAAAAGAACATTAAAAACAGTTTAACTAGAACAGTGAAAGGTAGTTTTTAAACAAATGTGTTTTTAATCTTGATTTAAAAGAACTCAGGCTTTCAGCACGTTTACAGTTTTCTGGATGTTTGTTACAGATAAGTGGAGCATAGGAACTAAATGCTGCTTCTCCTTGTTTGGTTCTGGTTCTGGTTCTGCAGAGCAGGCTGGAGCCAGAAGACCTGAGTGGTCTGGAGGGTTTATACACTGATAACAAGTCTGTAATGTATTTAGGTGCTAAGCCATTTAGGGATTTATAGACTAACAGAAGTATTTTAAAGTCTATTCTCTGAGATACAGGGAGCCAGTGTAAGGACTTTAGAACTGGGGTGATGTGCTCTACTTTCTTAGTCTTAGTGAGGACGTGGGCAGCAGGCCCTCAAATGGTATTATGATAGGATGTTTTGTAAATGTGGTGCCAGGGTCTGGCTCGTAGAGTTGTAGATGCGTTGGTCACACAAAGCAAATGTAGCTGTCGTTTTCCAATCTTTATGACAGGATATGCTAACTACCTTACGATGTCCAAATGGTTGAAAAGATTGTCATTCATAAATTATTTTTAAAATGTCAGAAACATGTTTTTCCAACGTTTCTACATAACGTTTGTTTCATGATTGTGTATCTATTTCCTAAAAAATGTATCTTTTCTCCATTATTTACTTCATCTTGACCTTCTATAGGATCATTTTTCCCTAACTATCGACAGTGATTGTGCATACAAATGTGGACTGGTTTCAGTCAGTACAAAACATGAATTGATGATTTGTCCTGCAGTGTAATCAGAACCAGATATATGTCATGTATTCATCCTGCAGGGCCGGAAGCTGCTCATCATTGGCACCACCAGCAGAAAGGATGTTCTGCAGGAGATGGAGATGCTGGATGCCTTCAGCACTACCATCCACGTTCCCAACATCTCCACTGGGGAGCAGTTAGTTGATGCCTTAGAGGTGCAGTATAAAGATCCCAAAACACACAGACATTTTGGTTTGTTTGAGGTACACATCTGTGCAGATGTTAGGATCATCCAAGTGGATGGTTGGGGATTTCAGGCTACTGGAAGAATATGTTTGTTTTGAGCATATTTCTGTATTCCTGTCAGTGGAGGGTTGAATGGTAACAATGGAAATCTCCACATTTCTTTGGCCTCTGCAGCTGCTAGGAAGCTTCACCGATAAAGAGCGAGCCAGCATCGCGCAGCAGCTCAGAGGGAAGCGGGTCTGGATCGGCATCAAGAAGCTCCTGGTGCTCATTGAGATGTCTCTGCAGGTATGATGCCCTGAGTAACAGACAAAATAATCTGTCCATGAGGCGTGGGGCATGTAAAAATTAAATAATGTTAGGTACCGCAGTTTTACGTTTGTGTTGTCGTTGTTTCTTTCTGTCGTAAATTAATGAATTTGAATGCTTTGGTAGCATTTATTTGATGCGGGATCTCTTGTTCTGGCTGAGGAATTTCTATGTTATTTTGAAATCTGGGCAAGCGCACTGCGATTTCAGCTGCTCATTATTCACGTAAACAAACGTTGGGGGGCCGGCCCCAATATCAAGGCGCCTCAAGAGGATTTAGCCTTATGAGCTTGTCAGGTTTTTTTGGCAGACTTAGATATATAGACACAAATGTTTCTAACAGAATGTTATTGGTAAGGGAATATGTCTTTCTTACAATATTACTTTATAAAGAACAATCCTGTCCCACTGATAAAAAGCTCTACAGCGACCTCTGGTGGGGCCTGGCCCCAAATGCAGAGACTCCGCAGACAGTTGGCATTCAAGTTATGTAACCTGCTCTATGTGTGAAAGCCCAGTGATGTTAGAATTGTTATTTAACTCACCCAAATTATTAACATATTATCTATAATTCATGAGGCACAGATGGTTAAACAAGTTAGAATACCAGCCAAACAGAAAGAGAGTAAATACAAAAAGAGGTTGTCAGATGACACAATACTGGGTTGAACAGCTTTTTCAATAAATAGCAAATATCATGCTTTTAATTCCTTCATTTTCACATTCAAGTCCCCCATTTGTGGTCAATATAAACAGGAACTGCAATGTTTTGGTCTAAATTCTTCTTCAGTGAAGCTCAAGAGACCCCTTTTGTAACCCTTTTCATTTTAATGCAGCCCTTTGCCCCCACCTCCTACCACCTCCCACGCCGTTCCACTCCACCCCCTTCACTATTTTTGTAGTTTGATGGCCGAAATACTATTATCTAGTCCAGGAGAACCTTCTTACTCCCAAATTTATTAAAATATGTCAGTGGAAGACGTTCAGTCTTACATGTTCGACCCAGAGTCTGACCCAGAGCAAGAGAAAACAATGCTGCATGTATCATAATGCTACCCGAACTGGACACTACGGTTGTGCTCTCAAGAAAATATAAGCAAACACACAGCAAGTGCCTTGATAAGTAAAATAAAGTCTGTTGAAATTTCAGAGTTAGCAGCAGGTTACCGCTTTGCTGTGTTCTTCATTTCCATACTCAGAAGGAACTGAGCCCTCGATCAGATGACGTTTCTGGGCAAATCCCTCTTCATTACTGGCAAGAATTACTGAAGCATTGATCCTTTAGAGGCTTTGCACAAACGAGGATTATTTTCCCCACGAAAAATAAGGTTTAACCAGGTACATTAACAAGGTTCTGATAATGGGGGCTGGACTTGTCCACTGACGGCTTTGGCATCCTTGAGTTTGGACTACAAAATCGAAGTGACGACTGAACAGGGCGGAAATATGGTGCCTATTACTATATTTAGCCTAGTATGCCTATTACCTTATCTAGACGTTCCGCAAAAAAGAGCTGTGACATAATGGTGAGGAAAATTAACAGAAAACAGAAAAATCTGAATGGCTTGAAAAATATTACCCAATAAGAGTCTAAAGATATCTAAAACAGCTCTTTGGAAGACTAAATTCGACTTTTCAGTACTTCCAGAGGCCCCAAGCACACAACAAGAGGTATTTAAGGGCTGAAAAAGTGGATTTTGGGTGTTATGTCCCCTTTAAGGAGAAAAAGCAATCCAAACTTACCTAGATCTATGTAGTTTGTTTTTTTATTAAAATGTTGTAACTAGTATGAGATTTTGTAGGGTAATTACAACAGCACTGGAATGTTGTTGGGATGGGTTCTGATGTAACAACACAATTAAGTATTTATTATGTTTTGAACTGCTACTTAATCCATTTTTTCCTCTTCTTTTGCCTGATTTTTCGATCTCTAGATGGATCCAGATTACAGAGTGATGAAATTCATGACTCTGCTCAGAGACGAGGGAGCGTAAGTATAATAATGCTTTTAAACGATGCCAACAGCATCCATCAGATGAACTCATCCAGCATCATTGTCACCCTCCCTCCTTTGGTGTGTCTCTCTTTTAAGCTTTCTTTAGGTTACGCTCCGCACAGCCCCAAAAGAAAATTGATTGCTCTATGAGAGCGTAACAAGCAACAACTAACCTCAGTAACTTTATTTTGCAATCACCAGGTTCAATGACGGTGATCAAATCCGAATTTAGGCTGCCGGTTGCTCTCTACTGGTAAGACCAACAGTGGTGTGACAAAACTAGAGCTAGTGGATGCTGTAGTTGGCTAATTAGATTAGCTTTTAGATGTTATACCTTTTGATAGATGACTGAGTGCTGCTTCAGTCACAAAGTGACAGAAATGACAAGAATGGCTGATGCGAGGATCCAAGAATCATCAGCACATTACCAGTTTAATTTGGGTCGGACATTGACTTCTGGCTAGAGTTTACTAACATTAGCTGACATTACACCACATGAGTTGCTTCTGATATTCTAAATGTGAAAGTAAAGAAACAGCCGGTGTCTTTTTTCATTTAGAATTAAGTTTTTGTATTTACAAAAATGAAACTGCCTGAAAATAACTTTAATTTAGGTATCACTCTGGCATTTTTTATAAACTTGAGTGCTAACCTGTTTTGTCAATGTTTTCTCAGGTGTAACCACCTATATTGGCAATGAATCTATTAAAACCCCAAGAACCAAACTCAAATTCCCCAGTTTCTTGTGCTGTGTTCTTATTGTAGGTTTATTTCATGTTGTGTGACATTCAAAAGCCATGTCTACAGACTACTATGAATATTTAGTTAAACAAATCTTTTCTGCTGTTTGCATCTCTTGCCTTCATTCAAAGTATGTTTTGTTGGAGATACAGCATCATGCCACTGAAGTAGAGCCTTGCTTTAGATGTGAGGAGATCAAAAAGGTCTTAGGAAGGGAGGAACACCTGTCACATCACCTGAAGCCCAAACAGCATGAAACATTGCCTCATAAATCCCAGACTGTCAAGCGTCTTAGGTGTTTGAGTCTCAGGTTTCTTTATGTTTCTGTTTCTTCCTGGTTTATGATCTCCACTGTAGTTGCTGTTCATGTGTTCCATGTAAATGTCCTGTGTTTTTCTCTGATCAGTTCCTGTTCATTGTACTCTTCCCCTCAGCATTTAGTTGGGGTCCTCATCCCCCAACTAAATGCTCCCACACCTGTACCCCACTCACCACCCCCCTGTCCCCCCTCAGTATATAGGCTTACTGGTTTTCTTAGTTCCTTGTTAGTTTTCTCCAGGGATTTCCTACTCTCTTTTGCGCTGCTGGATGTTCCTGTTTCATCATTAAAATCCTGCATTTAAAGTTTTTTTCTTCTGTTGGTCCTTCGCAAACCTGAACATAATAAACATTTAGTGTATCAAGCTTCAAAGCAGATATTTTCCTTAGAATCGGGATATTTCATAGTGTACTCAACACTGTCTTCTGAAAAGCAGGATGTCAGAGCTCAGGACCACTAGTTCATCCATGTTGTTAACAAGAGATCACATCTAAGATGTGATTGTCAAAAAGCTTGATAGGTTTTCAGCCTGTCAGGCTGTGGCCATCTTTCTCTAACCCCAACTCTTTGTGGACTTTCCGAGTTCATGAATTTCTTTCCCTGATGCTCTAACATCTAAACCCAACCCTAATCTTAACTGTGATTGAACCTCTTCCACTAACCCAAATCTGAAACACATAATGAAGTGGAAGAGAAGTAGGACCAGTTTTCCTTTGGGTATGTGCTAATCGTAATCAACGTCATGTTTCACCCTGAAAGGGTTTTAGACTGTGAGGCCAGGAGTGGTGTTGACAGTCTACAAGTGTATATACTGTTGGCTCTGCTGCCCAACCATCCTCTCCAAGTAAACTGGTTTTCGTAGCCTTCACTCTCTGCCAGCCGGACTGCCCTTCAGCAGTCAGCCATGCAGACCATCCTCCATATACATCCACAGGAGCCATTTTACCATCATAAATAAAAAAAACAATTCACTTTTGTAATAAGTGGAGTCAACAATAAATATGCATTCTCTTAACAAAAGCATTTGCTCATCTGCCTTCACACACATGAAACTGAGCAACATCCCCATCTGCCCACTGTCTGCTGCTATGACAGCTTCAACGCTTCTCAAAAGTCTTTCCAAAAGGTTTCAGAGTGTAAATAGGAATTTCTGACCATTCTTCCAGAAAAGCATTTGTGAAGTCAGACACTGGTGTTGGACCAAAAGGCTTGCAGTCTCTACTTACCGTGATCTCAAAGATGTTCTGCCTGGTAAGGTCAGGACTCTTTGCAGGCCAGTCAAGTTCTTCCACATGAAGCTCTCTGACATATTATCTTTATGACCGTGCTTTGTGCACTGGAACACAGTCATGTTGGAACCCATCCCCTTGGTATGCTAAAGCATTAGGAGTTCTTTTTACCAGAACTCCTGAAAAACAGCCCAACATCACAATTAACCGGCAAGCCAGATAGATAATGTGTAGCACTCCACGTTCTGCCCATTATCAATCTAGTCCTGCTCCCATCAATTCGGTTTGGGGAAAGGAGGGACATTCAGCAGAACTTTCCGAGCTAAATCGGAGAAGCGACAGTTAGTGTCCGCCCACCATTTGAACCAACAATCGTTGGTTTTAGCCAATCACGGCAAATAAAAATGTCGTAAGCAGCAGGTGGCATGAGAAACAAGTTGCTCTGGTCAAGGCACTTCTTGCGGTTCTTCTTTCAAAGAAATCGTGGATTCTGACAATACAAATGTGATGACAGCAGCTACGCATGTGTCCTCCTGCACTGCCATGTTTAGTTTGGTTCAGCTGTGGGCTCAGCAGCTCTTGCTTTCATCACAGCTGTACAGTTAAACCAAAATAATACAACATGGTTGGCCTCCTCGCGCTGGGTTGCATCTTGAACGGTTGAGACAGTACGTGTGCTTGTGAACGCACACAAGCCGTGAAAATTCAGCCAAGGTTACATCATAATCCCCTCTGCACCAAACGTTACACTTTGACTCAGAGAAGTCAGGCAAGTGCTGTTCTCATGGCAACAGCCAAAATCCGACTCCTTCATTGGATTGCCAATACAGAGAGGCATGATTCATCACGCCAGAGAAGACGTCTCCATTGCTGTAGGGTCCATGGGCGGCGTGTTCTACATCACTGCTTTACACCGCTGCATCGCACAATCTGTGTGGCACCTGGCGAGGTATAGGTTGGATGCAGCTGCTTCCAGCTCTCCTTGCACTTCTGTTAACCCAATCTGAAGGCCATGGGAAGTTTGGAGGTCTATAGCTAATGACTCTGCCAGGTTTTGCGCAGGGTGCGCCTTATCATCTGCTGACCCTGCTGTGGGATTTTATGTGCCTACCACTTTATGGTGGAGTTGCTGTTATTCTCAGTTGCTTTCACTTTGCTATATCGCCACCAGCAGTTGACCGAGGAATACGCAGTAATGAGAACAATTTCTGAATGGACTTAAGCACAGGAGGCATCCTAGCACAGTTCCTAGCTGGAATTCACCAAGCTCCTGAGAGGGAACTATTGTTTCTCGAATGTTTGGAGAAGCAGTTTGCATGCTTGATTGTATACACCTAAGGCCATGGAAATGAATATTAGGATTTGGAACATGGAGTGAATGCTGTATTTATGTTATCAAGGTGCAGCTTTCCTGGCAAATCCTTTTTGCAGCCATTTCAAGTAATTTTTGTAATATCAAACCAAGCCAAGTTCAGAATTGATGATTTTTAGCAGGTCTTTCATGAGAGCAAAATCTTAGGATTCTTCACTGAGATGTGGCCTGAGAGAAGGGTTGATTAAATGCTCTTTATCCTAGGACGTGTACGTCTTAAAGGAGCAGAGTTGAAATGACAGACCAATATGACCAAATGGCAGTTGTAATATTATCCAGCTGTACACACTTGATTTTGATTTCTAATTACACTCAACAAAAATATAAATGCAACACTTTTGGTTTTGCTCCCATTTTTTATGAGATGAACTCAAAGAACTAAAACTTTTTCCACATACACAATATAACCATCTCCCTCAAATATTGTTCACAAACCAGTCTAAATCTGTGATAGTGAGTACTTTGCTGAGATAATCCATCCCACCTCACAGGTGTGCCATATCAAGATGCTGATTAGACACCATGATTAGTGCACAGGTGTGCCTTAGACTGCCTACAATAAAGTGTTGCGTTTATATTTTTGTTGAGTGTATTCTTTTTTTGTGACGTGTACAGTGTGTGTATTGTTTCTTTCCAACATCAGCACATGTATTTGTGGGTATTGTGAAGAACTTGTATGAAGACACAATAAATCTTGCCCTCTTTTTCTACTTTGTTCCTTTTTTCTAGTGATCGCAGTTTGTAAGAGTAGAAGGAGCAAGTGGAATTGAGGAGACTCACTATAGCAGGAACCAACAAGGATGGAGGAGCAGAAGAGAGATCCGATCCCATGCCGTCTGTCCACCCACTGATCTCCTGGTCTAAATGAATACCTGACAAACTCCTCTCATCCACAGCATGTTCCTCTGAGGAAATGTCTCCGTATCCCCTCCCTCCTGCTCACTGACATCACAAGCAGCACTTATTAACATATCGCTGCCAGCTATCTGAAGTTGTAACGTTAAAGTCTGTTCTCTGTAAAGGAACTGCAATAGGTGACTGTGGAGAAAAAAAAAGGTGTTGTTTTGTGCATTGTGCGTAAAAAAAAAAAATCAACAAAAAGCAGCGTTTTTAGCTCTACTATCTGTTGTATTTGTTGCATTTTCCTCGTCCCACTGATGGTAGTTATTGTTGTGCATTCTCACAAGAAGTATAAACGCAACGCAGGCAAAAGTGACACAAAAGTGATATGAGATGTGAATATATGAGAGGCTTTTAGTGATTTAGTCGTGGCTGTACAAAGAAGCGGTTTCATGTGTAAATGTAATCCCTTTAAAGATACAGTATGCCATTGTTCTGTAAATAGTATATATATATAAATTGAGAGAAGGAATACAGTATATCAACAGAAGATGGATATTTCATGGTTTATCAGTATGATCCTCCTTGCTGTGGTGCTGGTGATGTTGATTTGACCAGAAATAGGCTTTTAGTGCAGTAATAAAACACATAAAGGGTTGTTAGCCCCTCTGTCTGCGTATACAGTGCAGTTCAGTTCTTTGTTGGGACTCCTGGGCAACCCAAAGCAGCATGTGTGTGGTGTGTGTGCGTGTGAATGGTTGGTAAAAGTTTCTTCCGATGGAATTATGTGTGAGTGCGTATGTAATCAAATATGTACACCCCCCACCCCCACCCCCAAAAAAAGATGGCTGGTTATTCATTTGTATGTTTTGTTGTTTATGCCATATGTTCAGTGCTCTGAAAATTCCAAAACTTCCTGTTCTCTTCAGACCGTTGGCAACGTGTGTATGTGTGTAAATAAATGTCGATGTGCAGATAAGTAAGTAAAGTAAAAGTTTATTTATTTAGCACGTTTCCATGTGTTATTGCAATAAAAAGCACATATGCACAGCAAAACAAACCTTTGGCCTCCTTCATCGCGGCACAAGAGAAAATGAATGACGGTGACAAATGTTCTGCCCCATGGTTTCGTAATGAGACTACACAGCGCCATCAGCAGCCCCCTTCTCCACCAAATATAACATGAGTAAATGCAAAATGTAGCTTTTAAAATGACTTCATTTATTACGACAAAAAAGGGATCCAAGTCATCCTGGACCTGTAGTCCAGGTCCAAGTAACCCCCTTTCCCTGTTAAACCATTAACTGACAAGTAAAGGTAAAGAAGAAGAAATCTCTTCTTTGTCAATGCAATAGTACATTCCAATGGAATTTGCCTTGTGCATTTAATTTATCCCTTAGGGAGCAGTGGGCAGCTATTTCAGCACCCGGGGAGCCATCGGGGGCTAAGGGTCTTGCTCAGGAACCCATGGTGGCAGTCTGCCCGGATCAAACCGGCTACTTGCAACCTTCTCAGAGTGCAAGCACACTGCTCTAACCACTAGGCCACCACCCCTAAAGGAACTAAAACAACACTTTGTAATCAGAGTATGATATGAAGTCAGATACGCTTGTGGACTGTTGATCTAGTCAGGTCAGTACTAGAGGGAGTTCTGTCAATCAGAGTCAGCTGTTCTGGTGTTAATGAAATTAACAGTAGGTGTACTGATGGGGAAACAATGACACATTGAAATAAACAGGAATGGTTTTCGCAGTTGAATGCATTTTTTTGACTGCTGCTCAGTAGTTTGTGCATCTGATCGGAGTCAGTGTCACTGCTGGCAGCATGAGGCGATAACTGGACCCTACAGAGGCTGTCCAGCCAGCCCAACTCCACCACGATGGCCCATCCACATTTGCCATTGCCAGATGGTTTGCTGTGTCTCCCAGCACAGTCTCAGGAGCATGGAGGAGATTCCAGGAGACAGGCAGATACTCTGGGAGCCAGACGGGGCCATCAGAGGTCCTAACCCATCAGCCAGACCAGTATTGGCTACTTTGTTAAAGGACTAATAGGCTGAGTACTGCCAGAGCCTTACAAAGTGACCCCCAGCGGTCCATTGGTGTCCATGCAAACCAATAGAAACAGACTACATGACAGTAGCCCGAGGGCCCAATGTCTGCTAGTAAACCTTGTGCAGCTGTGCTCATCGCCCGGCACCATGGAGCTAGACTGGCATTTGCCAGAGCTCAGCCAAATTGTCAGGTTTGTTTCTGGTGTCATGTTTTTTTTTTCACAGATGAAAGCAGGTGCACCCTGAGCACATGTGACAGACGTGAAAGGGTCTGGAGAAGCTGTGGTGAACATCATGCTGCCTGCAGGATTGTTCGGTATGATGGGTTTGGTGGTGGGTCACTGCTGGTCTGGGGAGGCATCTCCTTAGAGGCACACACAGGATAAATGATGACACTCTTACTCCTATTAGGTATCAGGATGAAATTCTTAGACCTACTGTGACACCGTTTGCTGGAGCAGTGGTCCTGGGCTCCTCCTGGTGCAGGATAATGCCCGGTCTAATATGGTAAGAGTATGCCAACAGTTACTGGAGGATGAAGGAATTGATACCATAGACTGGCCTCCTCGCTCCCCTGACCTGAATTCAACAGAACATCTCTGGGGCATCATGTTTGGTGCCCCAGAGAAAACAGAAAATCATGTACACGGTCACATTCACACGCCCCCCACCCCATATTTTCAGGGGAGAGCAACAGCCCCAGCTGACCCCCTATCCAAAACCTCGACCAGATGGCCCACTCCTCCTCCAGTTCCCAGACTCCAGATGGCAATTGGAGAACAGGGGTGTGCGAAAGACCCCAAGCCTGGCTCTACCTGCTCAAAAATCGTGTTGTTCCATGTTGTTTTCAAGTGCGTTTAACACTGAGAGGGCCAAAAAGTGGGGGTGCCCGGTATAGCCCCATCCCCCCACCCCCCTTATTTATGATATTGTGAGAATGTAATAAATGAAAGTATCTAAGGTATAGTAAAATTGTGGTCAAGGACGTCACCAGCTCCCCCACTGACTCCAATAGGCACCCCTGTTCTCCAAAAATCTAGGCTCCACTAGCCGCACCACCATTGTCTGCGGAGCCAGAGATAGGTGGCAGGGTCCGAGAGCCAACTGCAAACCGAGACCAACACCACCACCCCCCCACCCACCCGCCTACCATCCAGACCGTCCGGGGAGAAGAAAAATAACCAAACATTCTACTCAGCCAGCCCGCCCAAACCCTTTTCCCTGAAAAGAACCAGCATCGAGAGCCGGCAAGAACCAGGAGTGAAAGAACGAGACGGACACAGGAGTTTTGTTCAAAGCTGACTGATAAATCCTTCCATTTCATATTAGGAAGAGATATTGAATGATCTAGTTTAGACAGTGTCCTGTATAATTTAGTCCAGTTTTGGGGGGGTTAGATCCAGGAACTCTGATACATTTAATGGAATTTGTAAACCACCTTTGATAAGCTTTTTTTTATTATAGATTTAATTTGTTGATATTCTAAGAATTTATTTTTATCAATACCATATTGTATATTTAATCTATCAAATGTGATAAACTCAGTTCCATCAAATAAATGTTCCAGGTATTCAGTACCTTTACTCTTCCAGTAAGGAAAGTTGATCATATTATTTATTTTTTTGTAGGATGTCAGGATTATTCCAGATGGGTGTACGACTGCATGGGATAAGGGATGACTCCGTCATTTTAAGAAACTCCCACCATGCTGTCAGAAAAGAGCTGATGTTGATATTTTTAAAGCAAAGATGCCGGTTTATATTTGAGCTAATAAACGGCAAATATGAAATCTTGATATCATCACATATTTCTGTTCTGTGTCTAGTCAGGGCTCATCTAAGGGATTATGTTTTAACCATTTTGAGATGTATTGTAGCCTATTTGTTGAGAAGTAGTGATGAAAGTTAAGCACACCTCCTCCTTTATCTCTAGTTTTATGTAGCTGGTGAGTTTAGTACAAAGCTCCGAAGCTCACCAGCAATTCCAGTTCTGAATCGTTTTGGAGTTCCCTGCATCAAAATCTCAGAAAGCCTCTACTGAGGCTGAATCAAACAAATCCATAAGGAAGAGCAACTAAACTCCAAGGCAGTAATGTCAAAAGTTCTTTAGTAGTTATCACAAATGCTGAAGTAGCGATAGCAGTGGACCTAAAGGCCTTTTCATATTGGACCAGTGAGTTTAGAAAGCTTTTTTTTCAACTAACAAACGAAATTATGATTTGAGGGATATCTTTCAGGCAATCTTTTTATCGTATTAAAATTGGTTTAATCATCTGAAACTTTTAGGTTTACCAAAACAAACTCAAATGTTTCTCTCTCTCTCTCTCTCTCTCTCTCTCTCTCTCTCTCTCTATATATATATATATATATATATATATATATATATATATATATATATATATATATATATATATATATATATATATATATATGTATATATATATGTATATGTATACTTAAGGAGTAGTTACTTCCCTTCTGTGTATTATCAAGGTATGGTGTGTTTATAAAGCACATTAATCTACAGTTGATAGATGGATTTCCGTTGAAGAACGAGTTACATCCAGATTATGCATTTCAGCAGGCCTCACAACTAACCCAGTCTGATGCAACACACCTAATCTATTTACACTAAAGTGTTGGCTTATGGCCCTCTTTCCCTCTTGTGATTCTACGGTGTGAACAAGCAGCAGTTGTTTTGGACTTGGCTGTTTATTATGTAAGCTCTATGGCAGCAGTGGCGCTGTCCGGCCAGTGGAGGGCGCTGCAGAGCCAGGCGACGCACCTTCCCCGCTCCAGCTCAGCTGACCCGCATTCAGCGGCACCGTACGGCCACGGGACGGGACCGAGCGTAGCGAACTTGTCAACGCCGTAGACCTCCCTCCCCCCCTCCCGGCAGACCGTGGCAGTGAAATTCAGTCCGTCCCGGGATGGCAGGACGCCGCTGCCCACTGCGTTCGCTCTTGACAGCGCGTTAGAAGAGGAAGCCGGCGAACCCGGCGAACGCCGACCGGTAATAATAACATTTATTTGCTGCTCCCGGTGACGCGTTCGATACCGAGCCGGTTGGAGGTGCTTTTCTTTTTTTCTTTTTTTTTACCTGGAGCTGACCTCGGGACTACAAACAGACACGGAGAGAGGTGCCTCGCTGTCACGGCGGTGCAAGGTGAGTCGTGTCCTCACGTCAACCCCCGGCCTCCTCGCGCCACTCTGGCCGCTAAACACGGGCCATGTCGGCCGGCTCTCCGCGAGAAGCGCGCGATCCCTCTAAGCTCCGTCAGGACGTGCTCCGCTGTCATTGTGCGGCACCACCTGCACCTGACAGCCGGAGCCGCCAGCCTGCCGGCCTACGTTCTCTGTTAGTGGGTCAGAGCCGTGAAGTTGGGGGCACGGTGCCAGCATGGAGACGGGGAGGAATGGGGATGATTCTGGGCGTTCTGCTCACACGTGTGGGCTTTTCTGCTGCTGCGTGGTTCTGCAGCAACACCTCAGATAGTTTGGCTCTGACAAATCCAGCGGGTTGTTGTAGAAACGGCGCTGCAGACTTGCTTGGAAGCATGGCTGTTCCCAAACAGTGGCGACGCCAAGGGGGGCTGGAAGGGTGGCATGGGCACCCCAGTAAATGTCATCTCTCTCTCTCTCTCTCTCTCTCTCTCTCTCTCTCTCTCTCTCTCTCTCTCTCTCTCTCTGTCTCTCTCTCTATCTATCTATCTAATCAGTAATTTGTTTGGTCAATGTGAATAATCTGATGATGTAAAATGATTTTTTTTTTTCAGTAAGACTGAATAATAACAACCAAACATCCATTGCACATAATGAAATTTTTAATTTTGGCCAGCCAATCACGTGGCTTTGTTCTGCGAGGTCGATTTTTGGGGGGGGGGGGGGGGATATAATAAAAAATTCCTTCATATTGTTAGCTAGCTTTAATATTGTCCAGGAGGTTATTTGCTGCGCTGCTGCACGTTCAACAGCTTTACCGACTTTTCTATGTTGCTCTCAAACGTCCGTGCCGTACTGACCTTTACGAAACTGTCTACTCTCAGCGTAACTTCGACAACTTTCCGTGTTCCGGTGTAGGTAGCAGATTGACTAGGGGGGCCTGCGCCTTCTGATGACGTCACTATACATGATTGGTTTAACGTTTGCACAATTGCACAAAACATTGTGATTGGTCTGGACAGCTTATTAAAGTAATTATAGCAGGGTGTAGGTTTTATTCGAGAGTGGGATTGCGGTTTGTAAACGGACAATTTTACGAAGAAATTCTCAATGGGCCTTGCGCCTCCCGATGTCGTCACATATGGCAACACCACTCAAACAAACTACATCGAGCACGCGGTCTGCATTTTTAACTAACCAATTTTATTTAGTTAATTTAGAGGTTCCTTTTTTTCAAAAGCTTCAGGCTTAAAGATGAACATAGAAAATGTATAATAATCAACCCACTTTAATTGATAAAAATTAGGTAAAATATTTAGGTATAATAATTAACAAGGACCACACTGGAAATTATAGAACAAATATTCAAGCCATTTTACAAAATAAATCAACAAATATTTGACAGTTGGCTCAATTTTTGGAAGAATATTGTTAACAAAAACGGAAGGGATAGCCAGATTAATTTATCCAGCATATATCTTAAATATACCAAATACTACAATAAAAAAATAATCAAATTCATCACAATTTCATCTGTAATAATAAAAAAAACATGTGATCAGAAAGAATGACATAGTAATATCAGTAGAAAAAGGAGGAATAAACGTTATTGATTTTAAAGTGATGAATGCCGTGATTAAATTAAAATGGCTGCAGACTTTTATTAAAAATTAAAAGAGTTTATGGTTTATTTTCCCTTCACAACTTGTAAAAAAAAAAAATTGGAGGAAGGGAATTTCTCTTAAGATGTAACTTTGATCTGGCAAAATTACCGATTAAATTGACAGACTACCACAGAAGCATTCCAGAAAGATGTTAAAAGTTTTCATGCCTCGATTAAGTTACTGGAATATAACTGTAAATTAACAAAATAAAATTGATTTGTAACAAATGGAGACCGCGGGCATAATGTAGTTTGTTTGAGTGGATTTGCCATATGTTGACGTCATCGGGAAGCGCCCGAGCCGATCTGACTACCCGAGTCAATCTGGTACCTACACCGGTCCGCTACGTTGAAGTGCGCTGGCGAGAACCCTGGTTTACACAACCAAAGGTGGACAAGAGAGCAATAGATGGAGAGTATACCATGTTTTTAAAGTTTAGTATTGAGAAAATCTCAATTATGCGGGATTCATTGATAGAAGTTCAGCTTAAATATGGAGAAATCGCATTTATCAGTGAAGACTTTTGATAGGATAATAAACCGGACTTCATTTTTTTCCACCACAGAGTAAAAATGCAGTAAATGTGAATCAAAGTTTAAAATCAGATGTAATTTGGCTTTTTATTCCAGCGATGGCAAAAAATAAATAAAAATTGAGTACGACTCGAGTACGTGCCGACCTCCACGGAGTGCATTACACCAGAGTATGTGGGGGACCGTTACATGAATGCACTTCTAGTTTTGACATTACAGTCAGGCAGTCTAGTAGACAGCTCAGGGGTGCGTCAGGTTGTGACACAGTGTACTATAATGCTCCGAATATCCATTGAGCAGAGCAGATTCGTAGCTTACCAAAGTTGTACTTGTACATTTTGAGCACATTGTGTCACATAAAATCAGTCAGTAAGCACAACCTTAATGATATATAAGGCGCACCGGATTATAAGGTGCACCATCAATTTTTGAGAAGATTTAAGGATTTTAAGTGCGTCTTATAGTCCGAAAAATACGGTTGAATATTGCATCAGAACAATAAAATAAATAAAATAAAACGGCACTTTTTCTGTGTGTGTCCTGTCCGGCAATGAGGCAATAACAATTGTTGTCTTAATGCCAAAAAAAGAGCCCACCAGATTTGACTTTCACCAGCGGAGACTTTCTGCTTTCGCCGTAGTGCTCCGCTTGATTCATGTATGCAAGAAGCCTTATTAGAATTTTTGTTGGGACAATTTCATGTAAAATGGACACTGAGACAGGAAGTTAGAAGAGCGAAAAAAAAGGAGAGAAACAGGTGAGACAAATGCCAAAAGGGAGAACTTTTCATGGAGGAATGGGGGTTAAATGAAAAGTATGTACAACACCGTCTTTAAGGTTGTTTTCTAAAGGTACTTTTAGCCTGACCAACAATCCTCTTAGAAATGTATGTTCTAATTTCTTGAATACGACTGCATAAGGGGGGAAAGCTATCAAACCAACCTGGTACCAGCGTAAAACGCACTCACTCATCTTGTTAAATGATGGATTATCATTTCTCTGGAGACACTCGGGCCTGATTACTGCCAGATCAGTAGAATCAAGAAACCTGTCATAATGGAGAGGTATCGTTAAGGATTTATTGATACTACTACTTTTAACGATACTCCTTATCGATCCGGTATTTTATCGGTACCATTATCGATACCTTTTTTAATAAAAAAAAAAAAAAAAGTAAAAAAATAAATAAAAAATCACTGATCACTGACTGATTTATTTTTGAAACATTTTGAACAAAAGCAAACAAAAGTGCAAAATATTTTTTTTATAGAAATTGAGTAATAAAAACATTTAATAAATAACTAAATATAATTTCAAGTATTAAATAATACTTGATGTATACTCAATATATAACATTACCTGAATATAAACATCTATAATTTTTTTTAATACTATCAATTTTAACCAAAAGATAGCAGTGGCACCCACTCAGTGAATGAACTGAATGAATGAGAGGCTGCGTGTGAATCAGTTAGTGCAACAGTTTCAGAGAAAGGAAAAAAAAAAAACATTACCCGTTGAAGATTTATAATATATTTACACCCCGCTTTGTAATCTATTGGAAGCTTTGCTCATGCATGACTCATTTTCAGTGAAACACACGAGTCAGTCTGTGCAGCAGCACGAAGACGCTGACTGACTGACTGACTGACGGACGGAGCGTCTGTCAGAGCGACTCACAGCTGATGCTTTGCTGAAGAGACAGTGAACTCAGAGCAATCAGTGCTTTTACTTGTTGCCAAAGTCACAAACAACACAGAAAAGAGCCATTGGTTGTCACTCTTGAATAAAAAAGTCACTAGAGCGGTCTGAAAAGTTGCTAAACAGCTAGCAACAGTCAGTGTTGATGAACGGAAGCGAGGCCAACGTGTGAGAGCAGAACGTCAGCCCTTCCCATCAGCCCCCTCGGTGTGTGTTTCTTAAGGTGGAGAAGACTTGTCAGTTTTGGAGTCTCCCTGAAAAATTGGGTGCGACCTTAAAAATACTGTTAAAGAACCAATAAGGCTGAAGCTTGTTGGTCTGCGAGGACCGTGCGACGTGGCGCCGGGGACATTTCAGCTGCAATTCATTTGGCCAATGGGCGACAACAACCCTCCACTCGCTTCATCAAATAGTAGGAGCTTCTATCTGTTGCTCGCTGGTTTCAGCTCAACATGGCAGACCAGGATTTTACCGAGCGAGTCACGGTCAATGTGTGCAAAACAGTTATCCTTCAGTTATCTTCGGGGATGGATCACCACCTGTACAACCGAGTAGAGATGCACCGATCCAGTTTTTCCAATCCGATACCCGGGCTGAGCGTATCGGCTGATACCGATGCTACTGTTGAATGAATAAACCGTGCACCTTGCCATGTGAGGGAAGTTATCAGGCTTGAAATAAACATGGTTAAAAAAAAAGTTCTGCATGTTGTTTAGCTTGGTACTTTTGGAGGTGCTTATTTAAGTTTGTGGTGTTGAATTCACCGGCCTTATCAGAGGCGGTGGCTGGCCATGACCAGCTCTGGAGCGACAAGAGGAGAACCATTGATGAATAATTTAACAGTCCTTTTTAGGCCTAAATTAAAGCAGCTTTTTTCAAAGACACCCACAAATGTTCTAAAGAGCATTCCTTACTTCATCCTATGTCAACGTAAATTTTTCTATCTTCCATTTTGATTGAAAAAAAGCTTCGTCTTTGCTGCACTCACCCACCCAGTGTCATAACAAATAGTCTCTGGGTAAGTGACGCGAATTGACTGAAATGTTCAGATTTCTGAACTCCAGTGAACTCCATTTGTTTCATGTCCATCGTGGGTTTAGCTCTGCTCTAAACATCCTAATCACGTCGTTTGCATTACTAGAAATACAGGGGGGAAAAAAAGAATCGCATCACTTCAGTGCTGATGTGCCTCTACATCGGGGCTAACATAAAAAAAACAAAAACTCGCTCTGGTCGCATCATTTGCGTTCGGTGGGAACCCCCCTTAACAGATCTGAAGAACCAGCAGAGCATGCCCATTGCCAAGAAAAGATTCAAGAACAGACGGAAAACAAAGCGGTTGACATCTTTTAGTTGGAACCTAGAAGTTGGAACAACAGCTAAAGTTTTGCAGGCAAGAACGTCCACAATTGCTGAAAAACATCTTGATGATCCTCAAGAGTTTTGGGGAAATTATTCTGGACTAACAGACAGAATGGACCAAAAATCAAACCCACATGAAACGAGGCGTTTGGTGTGATGATTCTGAGGTTGCTTTGCTCTGCAGCACCTACACCTGGTGAGTTCTGGGGGATTTTGTTTGATTTGAAACGTTCAAGTGTGACCAGCAAAAGACAACGCATTCCGGCGAGGCATCACATTCCCACGCAAGCAGATGAGAGAGGCATGCCTTCGCTTGGAGAAAAACAAAATATTTTGCAGCCACCTGTTGGAAACAAGTAGCTGCAGGTACTCCTGATGCCGATGTCAACATCGATATTACCCAGGAAATGTTCACACTCTGGGTTCGCTTCCCTCACTGTACTGACTCTTATGGGCTCGGGCATGCTATGCTGGAATCTATGTTGATAAGTCTTGTTTCAGTCTATATATAGGAGGTCAAATTTGGAATTCCCAAATCCTGGAAGAAGTGGTGTGTGGAGGCCAGAATTGTCCGTAGTAGACAGTTAACAGACCCTCAGTGAGCATCTTCCCTAACCTACCATCACTCCACGTTTCGTCCGTCAGCACATCTCCCTGCAGCCACGACATGTTCATGTTGGGAAAAGGCTGGCAGGAAGGGCTGCAACCACTTGGGCTCCTGTTGTAATTTCTGCACTGAGAGTTCTGTGTGTACTTCCAGAGACGTCAATGCTTGACAGGAGCGGTCCATTTCAGGATGAGCAGATACAGCTGCCAGATCAGAGATGGAAACCTGCAGGTTGTCTCTACGACGCTACGGAAAGCTAAAAGCGCCCTGAGTAATATCTGCTGTCACAAAACTCAGAGTAAATCAGGGCTTTTACACACCGTTTAGGTTTTCTTACTTGCCAAGTTTCCTGTTTTAAGCACGTAGTCTCTTGTAAAGGAATTCATATGCCCTTGAACTTGTTGATCTTTCATCATGTTAGAATCACAAACTTTTATAGTGATCTCTTGTGATAGACCAACACTGACTAGTGCATAATTGTTAAATGGAAACTAATGCATGATGGTTTTCAAAATCTTTTCCAAATAAAAATGACAGTTTTCTATTTAAACCCCCTGAATAAAGGCATTGTAGGACTACCATTTTTTCCATTTCCATTTCCAGCTGCCACCCTCTCTCAGGTGTGTTTCTACCAGCTTTGCACATCTAGAGATTTTTTGCAAATTACTACAAGCTCAAGGCGAATGGAGAGCTTCGCTGAACAGCCGTTTTTAAGTCTGGCAGCGTATTCTCAGCTGGGTTTAAATCTGAACTTTTGACTGGGACATTCTGACAGATGTGCTTTCATCTTAAAGGAGTCATCGCGTGGAATTCAGACTTTTTCATGTTAAAACGTGTGTATTTGGCCTCAGTTCCAGAAAATCCTTCCAGAAAACCAGGAGCGTGAAACGTACCACTCCTGGTTTCACACTACAGACGTAGCTTATTTTTTATTTTTTTTGTGTGGGCTCTTTGTACAAAGCAGAAAAACCCACGAGAGCGCGCTCTCCACAAAGCGAGATCTTGGTGCTTCTCCTAGATTTACGTCACCCGTGGAAGGACGCTAACGTAAGCCACGGCCGCCTCTCGTCCAACCGACTGTCCCTGCAACTTTCTGTACGCGCGACACATTTTGCACCCAAGTGTTTTGTTAACTTGGGACAATACCAGACGAACATGGCATCAGGTCTGTGTTTGGGGAAACGGGCGGTTACAACAGGGACTCACCTGTAATGCAGTCAGTAAGTGTTGTTCCGTGTGTAACTTTTTACCGGGGTTCCCTCTTTTCTGCTTGCTCTGCTCTGATTGCAAGCACCGATAATGCCGAGAAACGATGGTAAAGAAACCACGGCACATGAACGCGCGATCACGCAAGTCAAATTCTCGCGCATTCCCTCGTGAGAAATAAAAAGCGGTATAAAAAAGGGTCAGAATGAGCTCTATTTAAAACATTTTTTCTCCTAAAAATGACTGAATATTAATTTAAAGACCTTTTCAGAAGGATAGTATATGTAAAATACCAGGTTATGACTCCTTTATGTATGGCTGTATGTTTGATATTGTCCTGCTGGAAGGCGAGCTTCTGCCCCAGTATTTTGCAGAAAGGTTCTGCCTTGTTGGCCTCGTCACCGTTGAGTAAAAAAAAAATAATGTAATCAGAGAGCATGGTAGTGGCAGCATCATCCTGAGGGTATGCTGCTAACTGTCTACCTCTGAGCCAGATACAAGGATTTCCCTGTATCCCTCTCAGTTAACTTCTTATCAACTCTGGCCAGCTTCCCCATGTTGCACCTTCATCCACGTTAGCGGTGTCCTCTGCATGGCTTCTGGCGTACCGCATCCGCACGTCTTCATTCTTATAGCCCCTTTTTTTTTCGCTCGTTGGCTTTTTTCTCGGATAAAAGCCAGATTTGGGAAGTGCACAGTTAATAGTTGTCCCGTGGACATATTGTCCTACCTGAGCCGTGGACCTCTGCAGCTCCACCAGAGTCACCATATCCTGCCTGTCCAAATACTGACAACCAGAAAGCAAGAAGCAGGACTACCAGAAACACCCAACTCAACCATATATAAAGGAGAAGAAAAGATGGTGTCAAAGATGTGTAGCAGGCCGGTGGCTGTGAGAAGGAGCAGGCTCAGGTTCTTCCTCCAGGCTTTTATGGTCAAGGAAAGCTCATTCGTCAAACATACACCGTTTGACCGACCCGTTACATTTTCCACATGATGGATTGAATAATGTTCTGTTAAATGTTCCAAACTCAGAGGCTGTTTTACAACCTAACCCTCCGGTAAACGCGTCCGCATCAGAATTAACGGGGTAAATGCCGGCGCACACAACCCTTGCCCGTAAGAATGGATCACACACACAATGGCAGTAAAATGTCTTAAAATCTGTGGCTGAAATGCCACAAAACCTTCAAAATAATGAAACAAATAACAATAACGTTCAATTTAGATTGATCACGGCAATAATAAGCCGCAAATCCAACAATGTGACAATAGCAGCTTTTTTTTTTGTTCCAGGTGCAGTATGTACGTCCAGTACCTTTCACTTCCTCTGTTCTTTCACAGTCACACAGCTCTGTCACACTTCCGTTTTCTTTATCTTTATTTTTTACCACGGCGTGATATTTATATAATGCCATCTGTTCTATTAACATGCACAGAATATCTTTAAAGAGAACTTACCGTAGTTTAGATTCTACAAGAAGTGCACACAGGTGTAAAAGGTGTGCCAGACGCTCAGTTCCCCGCTTAGGACTTTGCTAACCGGTGCTTTTATTACAATGTTGCATTTTCTTTTTACAATTCATATTAATTTTTCACGAAAAAGTAGTAGTAAAAGGAGGTTTTAAATGTTTATCATGTCCTTTAAGGACATGTTAGATGTTTATCATGTCTTTAAAGGACATGATAAACACCTAAAACCTCCTTTTACTACTACTTTTTCACAAAAAATTAATGTGAATTGTAAAAAGAAAATGCAACATCTCACTGTTTGTCCTTGCCAAACAACCATGTACGCACACAACTAAAGGCAATTTAGAGAAACCAATGAACCTAACAGTCGTGTTTTTGGGCTGTGGGAGGAGTTGGAGTACCCAGAAACCTGCAAACTCCATGCAGATAGATATGGGGCCTGGATTTGAACCCTGGACCTTTTTGCCACATGGTAGTAGCGCTATCATTGTGCAGCTCTACAGAAATAATGTTTTAAAAAAAGCCATAAAATGGGACCCGAGACGGCATCAATAATGGCTGTAAGCTCATGTAAAAGTGTGATCCGTTTGGTCTTTTCACATACAGACCAGCCTATAATCTGCCAGCTGCCAGACGTGACCTCCTTTGAAGTCCTTCCCCCCCGCCCTTTGTTGCTCAGAGGCCACGGTCCTGGTTTAAGCAGGCTTGGATGGAAGAAAAAAAAAAAAAGCCTGCCCTCTGCGTCTGCATACATGTGTTTGTCTGGGGGTTGATTACATAAGCAGGGCTGCTGCCATTCCAGTCCCCCAGCTCGCCCGCTCTGCTCACGTCATACACATCTAGTCAGACTCAGGGTGATCTGATGAATTGTGTCCTCGTGTCATCTGGAGCATTAAATGGTAGAAACCCGAGTTCTATGATCTAATGTCACTCAAAGCTGCAAGGCTTCCATTTTTTTCCCAATTCAACATCAGGGGTATGTACTTATTAGCTCTAGCGGTAAAGCCAGTGATCAGGTTAGGGTCACTTTGACAGACGGCACCGAGCTGAGTGGCAACAGGGATACTCCAGCAGGAAAGGCCCCACACGCATGTGCACATATTGATGTCATTCACGTCTTTGCGTCGATTTAGTGAAATAGTGTTTGCATTCTGGATTAATAATTTCAATGCATTGATCGGTTTCATGACGGCAACGTTTCGGTCCCTGGAGGCTGCACCAGTAGCTCACCTTCTCTATGGACTTCAGTCTCTTTGTGTCTCCTTCAGTGTTCCCAAACGACTGTTTGCTTCTTTGTGCCAGAGAAGCGGAGCGTGATTACACAAGCTAGAGACCTAAAATAAACACCATGCTGAAGTGAAAATCTGTGAAGATGAAAATAGATGCTACAATGATTGTAATATGCAGGGCTTAGCCCAACTACACATGGTTGAAATGCACACTGTGTCGGTGTCTACGTAATGACTTGCCACTTGGTGTTTTGTACCTTTTTCTACGTTACAGCCACAAACTGCTGTGGTCTTTATGGGTTTTATGTGGCAGAGCCACATGAGGTAGCAGTAGACACAGTATATTTCCTTTTTCTTTTGGGGGGGGGTTACAAATAGAAATGTGAAAAGTGTGGCATGTGTGTTTCATTTTTAAACAGCCACTTGCTTTAAGAACCAGTTTAATTGGTAAATAGAATTACTGTGTCATTTAAGTTTGAGTATCAATCCAGCTGTTCTGTGAAGGCCTTAATGGTTTGTGAGAGAACATTATAAACATCATGAAGACCGAGGAACACAGAATTAACCAGAGAAGCATCCAAAAAGACCCACGGAGACTCTGTAGAAGCCACAGAGATCCACAGCTCAGGTGTAGGAGGATCTGGCAACACAACAAGCATTTGTTTTTTTTGTGCTCTCTGCAAATCTCGCCTTTAGTTAAGAGTGGGAAAAGGAATACTGTTGTTGAAGGTCCAGTTTGCCAAAAGCCATGTAGTGGACTCAGCAAACGTTTGGAACTAGCTGATCTGGTCAGACGAGACCAGAAATGCAAACCGCTAATTGAGGCTGAAAGCCATCACTGCTGATCAGCTTCAACACACATTCACCACTGTGAATCATGGAGGTGGCAGCATCGTGCTGTGGGGATTGACTTCTTCAGCAGGAGTTGGTTTGAAAATGCATGGAGCTGAATATAAAGCAATCCTGGAAGAAATCCTTCTCTGGGCCTATTAGAGACTGGAGACCAGGGCTGAAGTTCTCCTTCTAGCCGGAAAATGATAGTAAATATGCAGCCAGGGTTACTACTGAGGTGCTTAGACCAAATTAGACATGTTAGATTGGCTAGCCTAGATTGCAGATCTAAGCTTGAACTATTTAAATTCCATTAAATGGCCCCATTCTTTTTTGAAAACATGTTACAAGTCATCCAGTTACAGGTTGTCCCTAATTGACCGCTGGATAAGAGAGTGTAGTTGTATTTCTGGCTCCTGTTTTTAGAAGTTCTCAGTATTTTATCCACTTTGATTAATCCTGATTGAAATTCATTCTGCTGTTCAAAACATTCGGCTGCTGTAAAGCATGAAAATGGATCTGAAGTTAAACACTTGAGCTGCTTTTACACAGCCTTGCCAATCCAAGTCTCGCTCCCTCTTGGACAGCCTGGCAGATGTGTGTTACTGCTGCTGACGTCAGGAATCTATTCTGGCTCCTGCAGAAGCTCTTTAGTTGGCAGCTTCTCTCCTTCCCTTGGCCATCCAAGTTTGGTTTAAATTCTGGGGATTCAAACCGTGTCTGTCTACCAATGTCCTAAAACCGTCTTGCTGTTCCCTGGTATCTAACACTGACATTGCTCATAACAACTCCATCCATTAGGGAGACAAGTCTTTCATTGTTGATCAGAACCACACCAAGGTTGGACCGGCCAGCCTAACTTGGCTAAGTTGTTCATCAAAGCCAAAAGAGAAGGAGACTTTGTAAATAGACCTGCAACGTACAATACCAGACTACAGGATTCCAAGCAGGACATGCAATCAAGTTCTGTTTTTTGTTCATATTGATTTAAACATTTTCTTTCAAAGAAAACCCAGCAGGTTGCATTGGGTCATTCACTCCTCCTGGAGTAGAGACAGTGGACAGTCACTTGCATTGTCCGGTTGACTTAGCAGCAATCCCTCATCCTGAGCATGCATGTAGGGACAGTGGGGAGGAAAACTCCCCTTTTACAGGAAGAAATCTCCAGCAGAACCAGGCTCAGTGTGAACGGCCGTCTGCCACAACCGATTAGAGGTTTGAGAACACAGAGCATGCAGTCATGCCATGTGGCAGCCATGCCTTGCTTAAATTAACTTAAAACCAGGAACTTTAAAATAAGCGATAATAATGAAACACTTAAAATAGAAACATCCTGTGGACCCACACTTCCCATCCGGTTTGGGTAGAACACAGCTGTTTCAGTATTCTGCCTCTTCTTCAAGGTGTATTGGTTAAATTCATCGTTTTGAATTTAATCACGAAACAGAGTTTCAACTTTCCTCTCAGCATTTTGACTTCATCCTGTAAAGGAAAGGAGCAAAACGTCCACCATTTCTTTCTTCAAGTGACATTATTATTCCTTCATAACTTGTAAGCTGTGTTGCGGCGGAATAACACAAACGTCAAATAAGGTACGGTTTTATTTCGTAGGCACATGTCCTGTGTTCTGCCGAAACTATAGTGTTTGGCAATGTTGACCTTTGTTAGATTCGGAGGATAAAGAAGGAATTATCCAAGTCTGAGAACACCATCCCATTTATGAAGTAAGTCATACTTTTTTTTGCTGCAGGAGGGACTGGTGCAGCTAACGGAACGGCATCATGAGGAAAGCAATTTATGTGGAAATATAGAAGCGACACCTTAGAAGCTCAGTCTACAAGTTAAAGCTGTGGATCTAATGGGTCTTCCAAAGCATCGTTCTCACTAGCCCACATTAGTTACAGAGTGTCTGAAGGACAACAGTCAGTCTTTTAGAGTAGCCGTCACAAACCACTGATCTCAGCCAAAAAGGTGTGAGTGAGCAAAGCGGCCTTTAAGCCTGACTCAGTCCCACTGGTTCCGTCTGGACTGCTGACCAAAAGCCCAGTAAAACCACAGAGACGCCTGTGGAAAGACACCCAAAACTTTGACCGAGTCAGACATTTAAACCAGTTAAGGAAATATATGTACATGTCTGACTTTGAAGAGAATAATAAAAGTTCTCGGGGGGGATCACTCTCCCACTAGTTTAGAAAATAATGTTTAGTAAATACAAATAATCCAGGTAATCTCTACTGACCTGCAATAGGAAAAGTTGTCTGATTTAATGTAAGAGTAAGGACAAACAAATTATCTTTATAATACAATGCATGTAAATATCTGATTTCAACTGGATATTATAGATTATTTAGCTTCAAATGATTGGATTTAGCTTTCGTCATAAACTCTTAAACGTACCATGTAGTGACTTAATTCCCAGGAACTGGCCATGGGCTCACAAAGTGCCGTCAACCCTTTGATCCGACTAGGAAAGGTGAGTTTGTTGTCAAAGTGCTTCCTCAGCTCCACCAGTATTTGTTCAAAGGGATCAGTGAGTTCCTTCACATCTACAGAACAGCGTGAGCTGCAAGAACCATTATCAGCTGTTTGATACTAGCTGAATAGTGTGGACCTCATTCAGGAGTATTAATAACCCTATTGTATGTAGGAGAGCATGTTTTGATGACGACTAACCCAAAAAACAGATCACCGCACAACCAGAAGACTGGAACCAGAACTAGATACGGTTTCTTTTTCTTCACAAAGTCACAATAAGGTTTAAAAAGCCTAAAGACACAAGTCAGCTTCCCATCCTTTGAGCTTCACCTCCTCTATCCCTCCTGCTGTTCCTCGCTGTGGTTCTGTAGCACAGGACAGCTTTTGCGTGTGAAAGAAGTTGCTACTGACGGGCTGAAAAGCAGAAATTGCTCCTTTTCATTCTACTTCGGTAGATTGCTCACAGTTCAGTGTTTATGACATTCAAAGGATTGTTTTACAGCCATGGACAAGGCATCTCCAGTTTATCTGTAAACATACCTGCCCACCTTTAATCTTTATTGCCGGCCCTTCTAACCATCTTATCTTTTTTTTTCTTTTATCTTTCATATTATTATCTGATGGTTCTGTTTTTATGTTCCTGGACAATCTGGTAACAAACCTCCTGGTCTCTGTCTTCTGGGCTCAGTGGTAACGGTCAATGGAAGGCAGACCAGTTCCCTAGTAGGTCTCGGACTGTTTTTTATATCCCGGTTACCTGATTACGAAGAGCGCATGACCAGACCGCCTCATCCCCTTACAGTCAGCTGACTGTCAGCGGGTTTTCCGGCGTGTCTGGCTGCACGTCCCGATTCACACTCCATTCAGACAAATTTCAGACATTCATAATAATACTAGCTTCCTTACCGTGCCACACGGTTTCCAGTGATGATTCTGCTTAGCAGTGTGATGAACCTCAGTGTCTGTTGTTGTTTCCTGCGTCTGTAAATCCTTATTAGACGTTCATTTGTCTTATCCACGTCCCAAAAGCCGACTCTATGTCTAACCATAACATCCTGAATATTACGGGTGCCGCCATTTTGATTTGCTCGGTCCCGCCTTCAATCCCAGAGAGCGGTAGTACCGCAGATCGCCACTAGGAGGCGAGGAGCAACCAAGGAACCGAGATAACCGAGATAACTCTTGTGTGTAAACGGCCATTTTTATCCCGGTTAACTGATCCAAGCTTGGACTGGTCTCGGCATGGCTCGGTTTTTAGGTGTAGTGTAAACGGGCCTAATGTTGACCTTTGTTAGATTCGGAGGATAAAGAAGGAATTATCCAAGTCTGAGAACACCATCCCATTTATAAAGTAAGTAATACTTTTTTTGCTGCAGGAGGGACTGGTGCAGCTAACGGAACGGCATCATGAGGAAAGCAATTTATGTGGAAATATAGAAGCGACACCTTAGAAGCTCAGTCTACAAGTTAAAGCTGTGGATCTAATGGGTTTTCCAAAGCATCGTTCTCACTAGGCCACATTAGTTACAGAGTGTCTGAAGGACAACAGTCAGTCTTTTAGAGTAGCCGTCACAAACCACTGATCTCAGCCAAAAAGGTGTGAGTGAGCAAAGCGGCCTTTAAGCCTGACTCAGTCCCTCTGGTTCTGTCAGGACTGCTGGACCAAAAGCCCAGTAAAACCGCTGAGACGCTTGTGGAAAGACACCCAAAACTTTGACCGAGTCAGACATTTAAACCAGTTAAGGAAATATATCTACATGTCTGACTTTGAAGAGAATAATAAAAGTTCTCGGGGGGGATCACTCTCCCACTAGTTTAGAAAATAATGTTTAGTAAATACAAATAATCCAGATAATCTCTACTGACCTGCAATAGGAAAAGTTGTCTGATTTAATGTAAGAGTAAGGACAAACAAACTATCTTTATAATACAATGCATATAAATATCTGATTTCAACTGGATGTTGTAGATTATTTAGCTTCAAAAGATTGGATTTAGCTTTCGTCATAAACTCTTAAACGTAACATGTAGTGACTTAATTCCCAGGAACTGGCCATGGGCTCACAAAGTGCCGTCAACCCTTTGATCCGACTAGGAAAGGTGAGTTTGTTGTCAAAGTGCTTCCTCAGCTCCACCAGTATTTGTTCAAAGGGATCAGAGAGTTCCTTCACATCTACAGAACAGCATGAGCTGCAAGAACCATTATCAGCTGTTTGATACTAGCTGAATAGTGTGGACCTCATTCAGGAGTATTAATAACCCTATTGTATGTAGGAGAGCATGTTTTGATGACGACTAACCCAAAAGACAAATCACTGCCACTCCGTCTAGCACAACCAGAAGACTGAAAGCAGAACTAGATACGCTTTCTTTTTCTTCACAAAGTCACTATAAAGTTTAAAAAGCCTAAAGACACAAGTCAGCTTCCCATCCTTTGAGCTTCACCTCCTCTATCCCTCCTGCTGTTCCTCGCTGTGGTTCTGTAGCACAGGACAGCTTTTGCGTGTGAAAGAAGTTGCTACTGACGGGCTGAAAAGCAGAAATTGCTCCTTTTCATTCTACTTCGGTAGATTGCTCACAGTTCAGTGTTTATGACATTCAAAGGACTGCTTTACAGCCATGTACAAGGCATCTCCAGTTTATCTGTAAACATACCTGCCCACCTTTAATCTTTATTGCCGGCCCTTCTAACCATCTTATCTTTTTTTTTCTTTTATCTTTCATATTATTATCTGACGGTTCTGTTTTTATGTTCCTGGACAATCTGGTCCTGTTTCTGTTCTCCGGCAACAAACCTCCTGGTCTCTGTCTTCTGGGCTCAGTGGCTGGCTTTATGTAATAACCTTCAAGGTCACTCAAACGCAGACAGTGTGTTTGTGTACCTGCTCCACATTATTTTGCCCCTTCGCCACGTCGTACCCCTATTTGGTTTCTACGCAATGCCATGTTGTCTCTTCCCACGACTTCATACCATGTTGTGACAAAGTATTTGCCCCCAGAAAATATTTTTTCTGACTTTTCTTTTTCACGCTTCATATCCTCAGACTATTTTGCTTTATCAAATAAAGTCAATCAGCTTTATTTCTATAGCACATTTAAACAAAAGTGACCTAAGTGCTGTACATTAAAACAAGTTAGAAACGTACAAAACACAAACACACAAAATCAAGATTATTTCAAAATGCCATACACGACAAGATTACAGTGTATTAAAAGCCAGAAAATAAAAGTGCGTTTTCAAAAGAAACACAGTAAAAGTGGAGGCCTGTCTGATACTCAATGATAAGTTATTCCATAACTTAGGATCAGCAACAGCAAATGCTCTGTCACCTCTGAACCTCAGCCTAGTCAGCAGCAGCTGATCAGCTGATCTGATTGGTCGGGGTGGGCAGACCACATACGGCTGAATCGGCTCACATAAATACGGTGGAGCAAGGTTGCTCAAACATTTAAAAACAAATGACAAAAGCATAAAATTAATTCTGTAGCACTCAGGGAGCAAGTGAAGCGACGCTAGGATGGGAGTAATATGCTCGTGCCTACAGGTCTGAGTTAACAAATGAGCAGCAGACGGACAAGAGAGGTCTGTGAATGCAAAATGATCTTTTTCCAATAATGACTTCACTTAATAGGGAAAAACTATCCAAACCAAACTGGCCCCATGTGGAAATAAAATAGAACCCCTAGTTAAATCATAAATGAACTGTGATTAACTACAGTTTTTTTGTTTAGTTTTAGCAGCGATAATTAGATCTGATGAGTAGTTAATGTTTCTGTAGGTACACGCTAAAAGACAAAATCTTCCTAAGTACTTGGAAAAACTGGGCCCAGAACAAGCGGGTGACCATAATTACAGCACAGGATAAGAGGAAAGACCATATATTACAAAGAAAGTGAAGGAGAACTGAGCACGTTTCAGACCCTGCTGGTTAAAATGTGGGGAACATGGACATGGGCAGGGTGACTTGCTACAACGCCAGCCAAGCGGTGCATGACTTACAGACAAGGACACGTGCTGTCAGTGTGGCTGTCCTGATAACCCTTAGCGCCGTTAGAACAGAAGAGACGCTGGCCGAGCGTCTGCCCTGCGGCACAGCGCTGACCCACAGTGAGGATAAAGCCACTCAGTTGTGTTGCTGAATCAGGGAGGGGCTGTAGGAGTAACAGGAGGGAACAAGATGGTAGTCCAGGAGCTGAATGATGGGAGTCCTCTTCCTTATCACTTCTGTCTGCAGAGAGTCAGATCCTCTCTTCCTTTTTTTAACCCCCTTATTAAGACATCACCAAATGTTTTCTGTTTTCTGTTATGTTTACTGTAAAAGGCTGATGCATATTGAACGATAATCCATCCCACTTTTTTTATTGCTTGGTTCCCTCTTGTCTGTCATAACAAAATGAAATCCAGGTTAGATTCTCCTGACAACACCATCTTTACGGTGAAACTGGATGGTGGCAGCATTATGCTTTGGTGAAGCTTTTTCCTTCAGTGGGGACTGATGCAATGTTCAGAGCTGTGGAGAGGCTCTGAAAGACTAGAAACTGGGACAAAAGTTGCCTTTCCAGCATGACAAAGAACTTAGCAGACGTCAGAACTCCAGATGGAGGGGTTTAGATCGTATCCATCTATTAGATTAGGCCAGTCAACGTTCAGACCTAATTTCTATTAAGAATACGTCATGGATGCTCTTTTTTCAGTGGTACTGAGGGTGAGCTGTTTAGCAAATAGGAGCAGGGAAACATTTCTATCTCTAGGTTTGCAAACCTGATTCAGACATCAAATATTGATTTAATAGATTCAATACACAAACCATAGATATTTTTTCAAGTGTTTGTTTTTAATAAACTGGATGAGTATAATTTCAATTGATGAAACCCCCCGAAAACATAGCTTCTTAGACAATGTGTCACTTTCCTGAAGCAGGACCATTGTAGAAAGCGTCATACGTCGACTAAGGAGAACAAGGACCTAGCTTTTGCTCAGTGGTCCCAAATCGTCTTTTTCAGTAAAAGTATGTTTTGCATTTCACTTGGGAATCCAGTAACCAGATTGTGGATGAAGAGGGGAGAGGCACAGCCAGTTCTGATTTGTGGAGCCATGTCACCTGCTGCTGCTATTGTTTTTTTTTTATGATGTCCAAAGTCAGGGCAGACGTCTCCCAAGAACGTTTGGAGTGTTTCTTGCTTTCCTCTGCTGACATTCTTTATGGATATGCTTATTTCATATTCTGACAGGACTTGGGACCTTCTCATATTGGCAAAAGTACCAATGTCTGCTTCACAGACCATGGTATCACTGTTTGTTTGACTAGCAAACTGGCCTGACGTAAACGTCTAAAAGAAGATGAGAGACACCAAAAGCAACAATGCAGATGGGCTAAAGGCTGCTGGTAAAGCAGCCTGGACTTCCTGAACACATTAGCAGAACCCAGACCAAACACTGAGTGCAGGTACTGCACATACTTTTCAGCAGGCTCATACCTCTGCATCAGAATTAGTTTTTATTGGTCTGGATTTACCACCCTCTAAGAAATTACGGACCCATATCTAATATTCCCGTCTTATTTAATATTTCAAAAAGAAATAGTTTTCCTTCGACTGTGTGAGCAGTTGCAAACTAATGATCTGTTTGGAAGAGTTTCAGTGGGGTTTCAGAGCTAGTCATGGCAAGGAGATGGCTCTGATGAAAGTCGCTGATGTTCTCATGGCCTCAGATAACAGGCTTGTGTCAGTACTTGTCCTGTTGGATCCCAGTGCTGCATTTGATACAGTTGATGACGGTGTACTCTTCCAAAGACTTGAAAATCACGTGGAGAGGAAAGGAACAGCACTAGATTGGTTTTTGATCATATTGTCTGGCACATTCCAGGCAGGCGTTTCTGTTTATGTTAAGGATAAGTCCTCAAAGAACAACAAAGCCTTGTTCGGAGAAACGTTCTCAGGCAGACAGACCAGAAAAACAAAGTGCTGAACACTGCTACATGCTAAGCTAACATGTTTGAGCACAACATGAAAAGGTCAGTAAAGCCCCTGTATCTGTGACATTGAAGCAGTAAACCTCCCAGACAGCATAAGTAATATAATGAACCATGGTATCATCTTTGATCTGGATATATAATTTAAATCCCACATTTGACATGTTTCTAGCACTTCCTTCTTTGATTTCACAATATTGTCATAGTCTAATATCCTGCCCCACATTGCATAAAAACGAGTCCATGCATTGGTTATGTCAAGGCCGGACTACTGTAACCCATTCCAGTTAGGCAGTCCAAAAAAAACCCAAATCTGTTAAAATGAGTTGCTGATCCAAAACAATCATGCCCCCCCCCCACCCCACCCCCGTTTTAGCCCATCTTCATTTGGTCCCTTTTAACTCTTGAATATAATTTAAAAATCTTCTCTCTTAACATCAGCCATCATAGGTTAGACGTTCGTTCCCAACAGAACACTTTGCTCTAAGACTGCAGGTTTACTGGAGGTTCCTAGAAGTTTTGAAAGTAGAGCTAGATTAGTTCAGACACTCTGTAACTCCCAGTATTCGCCTGAGGCAGACACCCTGTCTACTCTTAAAACTTGCCTTAAAGTTTCCTTTTTGATAAAGCTTATAATTAGATCGCAATAGGTAATCCTGAGCTGTCTCTAGTGTGGCTGCTTTAGGCTACAGTAGGCTGCTGGAGGACATACCGACCACTTTTCCTCACTTTCCACTTTCTAACACTCCTGTCCAATTATGCTCCATTATTACCATTATTGCTAACATTAAGTCTACGTTCTTTCTCTTTTTTTCTCTGCAGAGATTTTATGTCTAGCCTGGCAGTCTGTTTAGCAGGCTGAGCTGTTTCTGCCAATAACTTCTTTTTGTTAACACAGAACAAGCTTTCCGTGTTCACCCTCTCTATCATAAACAAAACCACTGAAGGAGTTATTGCTGCTACTAAATGTGTCATGTACTTATGTTTTATTATTAGCTCAGACAGTCAATGTTAGAAAGTACTAAGATCACGTGACAGAGGCTTTGACACCATTCGAATGGAATGATTTGACTTTAATGTCTTGATAGAATATTCCTTATGAATCAGAGCTTTTTAAATAAACCTGATTCATTTGAACCTAGTTAGAATTTTTTAGCAAGCTGGATTTTGGGTTTTCATTAATTTTAAGCGAATAACTAAAATTAATTGAAATATATTCTTGAAATATATTACTTATGTATAGTGAATGTAAATACTTTTGCTTTTCGAATTAAATTAAAATGAAGTAATTACTGAAATAAAATAACTTATTGATTATGATATTGAGAAGTTGTTCCTGTAATATGAGCTGTTTTCTGATTCTTCAAAAGCAGACCTTCATGTTTTGCTGAGTGTAAACTAACTGGACTGCACTTACAGGAGGATGAGATTTAGCGTGAAATTCCTGCTACGGCTCATTGCTTTTGGGTTTTTCCTGCATGCATTTCACATGAGGAAGTAGGCATTCTTTCTCTCTCTCATTTTGTAAACAAATGCTGACTCATCATATGTCAGCAGCTTTTTCATCTTATATATTTTTTTTCATCATGTGTTGTCTGAGACCAACATTTTCATACATAGCGCTTTCATTTCCTCATCCTGCTTGCATCCTTCATTTGTGCCTGAAATGCTATTAACTTTGTCCATTATTGAGGTGTGCTAGTTATCTGAATGCCATCTTCAGTCTTTTTTTCTGCTCTGTTTGATGTCACAATCTCACAACGGTAAAAGCCATTAAAAACAACAGACCTCTCTGTTTTGTTGCTTAATATTACAGCAGAGGGCTTTTTTTTCTTTAGCTGTCAGATTCAGATGCAGACAGCAAGCAATTGTTTCACTACTAGGGTATATGTTGTTGTTAAAGCCTTTACTTTACTATCCATTTGACACTGGTTAGAGATGGAAGTCCCCCCCCCCCTCCTCTCTGTCTTCCTACAGACTGATGCATAATACAGGAAACAACTCTGCCCTCTAGTTTGTCTGAGACTCATCTTGATTTTCCTCTTCCTTGTTCCTGTTGGCTAGATCTTTGCAGTTGCCTCATATATTTTGCCTCAGAGGCTCTGATAACAGTAGTAGCTAAAGCTTTCTTTGGGTCAGGCTCTCAGACTGGATGCAGACTGGATGTATTTTACGGTAAAGGAAGTAAATACAGGGGTACGTAGGGGTGTCAGCGTAAAGATGTCTGAGTGCAAAGATTTAAAATCCATTTCTGTTCTCTTTAGACAGTAAACAGGCTTAACTCGGAGGCAACCAGCCTTTCGCTCAGTTCTTTCTGAAAACGTTTCGTCATCTATCCAGGAATCTTTGTGCATTCTGGTGGCTCGCACTTGAGCGAGTCATCAATGAATGAACTCTGTGTTAATCTAACACCTAAAATCCTAATGAAATACAACTAGGTTTGCGGTTGTAATGTGACAAAATGTGCCAAAATATAAGGCGCATTATTTATTTATTTTTGTACTGCACATTATTTTTTATAAAAGGACAAAGACTCACCCGTTTAAAATCCTTGAATATGAACGCCACATTATTAACTTGTGTTTGAATTTATGAGAAACTAGTCAAAAGCGCTAAGAGAGCACATATAGGGGGAATAACTGGGCAGTTTTGTCTCTGGGTGTGTTCATTCATGTTTACGAGGACATTGTGTACTTTCAATTTCAGGTTGGTGACAGTATATTAACAGCAGAGCAACATTTCATGCTTAACAAGTCCAGCAGCTTCTGTTGCTGAATTAAACTGTTGCATTTGTTAGAGATATGCCTTTACTTTCTACTTTTAACAGTTGGATTCCAGTATGCAGGGACAAATATTTGCATATTTGTGTGTTTTTTTTGGTGCGTCACAGCTCTGAAGCCCTGCTGCTACTCACTTTGGACTGCTGGGACTGCTGGCATGCTTGCAAGGTGTTAGCGCCTTAGAAGAATGACCTGGAAAGTGGGATTAACCGGGCTGAATTAAAGCAATTAGGACATTTTTGGTAATTATTGCGATGATATCAATTGTAAACAAGCCAGACGTGCCTCATACTTCTCTTACATTTCCTTTGTCACAATATCGCTGTAGGCTTTAGCAACCTGGTCACTAGACTCCGCATCAGGTGTGGACAATTTCATCCAACTAGCCAAATATTGTGCTGTGATGCAGTGCATCAATGCTACATGAAATACAGCGCCAGGAAAAAGGATTTGCCCCCTCACAGATCTGCTCAGTTAGGCAGATTGTGATTCAAACAATAAACTTACAACAAATTAAAAAAATATACAAAAAGTGAGATCCTGTTCTTGAGTGTTAACTACATCAACCATGTCCATCTGTGTTTTTGTTGCTGTTCTGATTATTGCTCTGTTTTATTTCCCCCAGGAGAACATCCTGAGACAACAGATCTATTCATGGTAATAGACGGAGCCAAGCATCAACTCTTTATTTCCAATGGACCCAGACATATGAAACTGCAAACCCCAAAGCCTGATGGTAGCACCTTCTTACCTCCGACAATCCTGCAGCCTCACCAGGGAAAACACTTGTGCTCTCCATGTCACAGGAAACTAGAAGTCCTTCTCTGTTCTACTCAGGTATTATCTCCCAAAGCCTCTACCTCCTGCACTAAAACACTGAACCCAGAGACCAGAACGCAACACGTTGCAACCCGTTTTACCCTCTAAGCTCCTATCACTGATTACCAGCGTTGACTTGGGACCTCAAACTCCCCGTCGCCTATAAACTGCACTCTAAGCAATCGTACTGATACTGATCAGCACGGTATGCTCGGGCCAGTGGGAAGCATTTCCATCTGAAGGAAGACAACAGCTACTTCTGACTCAATCGTCTACGTGCTGAACCTGGCCGACAGCTTTATACCTCAGTAATCGCCGCATATTGGGCGATATTTGTGCCCAGAAAACATTTCTGCTCACAAAGGCAACATTTCATCGACGTCTTTCGTCCTGGTGCTTTCATCTGTCCCATAGACAACAGTTAACTTACCAGCAGGTGCAAGCTACAAAGTAGACAAGCAACACTGGCATCTTGCATTTGCCTTGGGGACAAGAATATTACCCAGGGGTCCAACTAGAAATGCAAATTACTGCCTGGCAGAAATGATCACTTCATCTCCGAGTTATCTAAATTCATCGGCAAAGCCCCAAGGAGCGTTCTAGCATCTCTTCTTTAGTGAGTTTACTTTTCACCACCCGAGGCCTGTAATGAGGTAAAGCCCCCCTCCCAAGCAGCAGGGCAAGATCTTGAAAACCTCACATGCTGTTTCTACTCTGCAAGCGAGACACGGACAACTTCCTGGAAGATCTAGAGCAAAGTCCTTCATCCTGAAAGATGGCAGGAAAACCCCAGAAGAACTGAGCAAGAAGCGAAAAATGCAATGGTGAGTTTTCTTATTTTGATTTGCCGTGCATGTTAGTGCATCGAACGTTGGCTGTTGCGTGAGTTTAAACACGGTGAAGTTAAGTGTGGGATAATTAGTCCTGCTGTGTCTTTTAAAGTATGCATGTTACATGTCTGCATTAATATAGAGGATTCAGTTTTCCAGTGTGGCAGGAAAGGGTCCATGTGTTAAACTAGGAAGCTTATGGTTGATAAAAAAGTAAATAAATGCCTTTTTAGTCATTTGAGATTTGAGACTTTACTTTGAATTGGTAAAAATCACTTGGGAACATTACCGGGGGCTGTTTAAAAAAAAAAAAATCCAAGGTGATCTGTTCTGGCTTGTGATCATATTGTATGTGGTAAAGACACTGTGCTGGAGACCTGTTCACTTAAAGCTGTGTCTTTGAAACACAAGTTGAATACAGTGTGTGAGGATTGTAAGGGTTTTATTTAGTTTTAGTTTTTTTGTCATCAAAATGTGAAGCTGGTCTTAGGCCTACTCCACACGTAGCCGTATATCTTGGAACACGGATGCATTTTTGTGCGGTTAGGCCCTTCATCCAAACGTATACGGTGTTTTACATCTCTAAAAACGAATGATTCTGAAAACTCTGGCCAAAGTGGAGACTTCTAAAAACTCAGTGTTTCAGGCTGCGTACGTGACAAGACAGAGTTTATGGGTCGGGTGCATCACGACGCTGGCGTTGCATACGTGCGGCCATTGTTATAGACTTAGCCACACAGTGGAGTAAAAAATTAATGTTATCATAGAGGTGCTGATTTCTACGTTGTTATTGTGACTAACAATATGTGTCTAATCAATGTTAGACCGGACAAATTCACCAACCTACGGCAGCTCTGCTCGTTTATTTCCCACTTAGTTCCCTGCACAGCATTTCCTGTTTTCACCTCAGTATCAAGACTTCAAAGTAAAAGTGTACATGCAAACATTATAAAATGTTACAGTTGGTTCTGAGGCTTTTTGTTTTTACAAGCCCAGCTGCTCCATTACATTGAGGTGCAATAAAGAAAAAAATGCTTGGTCAGCTGTTTTACACAGGCACAATGCTGTTCAATGCTTTTATTTTTGAAGGACACTGCCCCCTGTGTGTCGGGCTTGTTTAAAACATCGCTAAATGTTGAATTTTCACGGGTTTGTGTGGATGAAAACATTTCTAAAACCGATCCCGTGTGTATGGTATCATTTTTAAAAACAATGTGGGGGAAATATTCGTTTTTTTTATAAATACCCGGGTATGTGTAAAAGGTCTTGGTTCCTGCTTAGCTCTGGATCAGTTTCATGCACTCTGGACCAAGTCTTTGCAGCGGCAGACAAAAGAACTGCTTTTGCTGGGAGCTGGAGGCAGCCTAATGATGATCCGTTCAACAAATGGAGAGCAATCAAAATTGGTTGAGTTCAAAGTTTGAAACCCATGGATCAGTTTCACCTTTTATCCGCCATACTGAAAGTAAAACAACTACGATTCATTAACCAGTCAAGTACCTGAGCTCTATGTGTCTTTATTACATGGTCCGGCCCAGAGTTAAATGTGGGTCTTTAGGCCGCATAAAACTGCTGTCTGTAACTGAAAAGGTTGTTTTTTTTTAATCATTTTTTAAAACTTCTCAGTATGGTAATATGCTTTAACAGATCACAGGTGAAAATTGTGTTTAGTTAAAAATGCCGACTAGACATCAGCTAAACCCAGTTGCTCACAAACAACATCTGGTATTTAAAGGCCCGTTAGTAAAGTGGATCGGTGATATTAGTAAATCTGTCTGCAGGAATTTCCTCTACAGAAATTCAGAATATAACAGAGGGAGGGTTGAACATTTACTATCGATAGATGAAATGATGATGATGCTCCAAGTAGGCTCTCTGGAGATAAAAGAATACTGATGGTTTTATAAAAACCTTTTTACGAACCAACTCCTACAACCATCTCTGGTTTATAACTTTAAAAAGCACATAACTAACTATATATTGTGTGGTTCTGCTCTTGGCTTTTCCTGTTCGTAGATGAAAGCAATATTTTTTTTCTCCATTTATCGTTTCATTACTTTTTATCTCTACCTGGCATTTAAATGTCATTCCAGACATATTACGATACAGAGCTGAAACAAACAGATTATGAAATGTCAATAACTGAACTGAAAATCTTCTAATATAAATGGCAACGGGAAAGAACATCCTCTGCTACGCCTGTGGTTTTATCTACCAGAACATAATAAAACTGGGGTGGTCTTTATCAGATTCTATGGCTTTTTTTTAGTTTTTGAAATCTGTGAGTCCCAAGAGTTCACAACTGATTGAACACTGTTTAGCAAAGATTAAGTGGAAAAGCTGATTGTTGAAAAACTAAGTACACCCCATGATCCAATAGATTGCTGCAGGAGTAACGTGAAGTGCTTTGTTTCTGCGTGGCACCATCAGTCTCACACGTCAGTGTGAGGAATTATTGATCTTCCTCTGAGCTCTTCCTTACCAGATATCTGCTGATCTTTGAGGTTTCTGCATCCATCAAAAGAAATCGTCTCAGTCATGTTACAGTTTAGATGCAAATTTTCAACCCTAACGTGTGCCGCCATAATGATTTGCTTTAGAAGAAGCTTTCTTCTGGCCTTTGAAATATTTAATACTAGCTCAGTCTAGTTTTAGGCCTGTCAGTTTATTAACATTTAACACTATAGAGTCCCGGGTTTTTAGTAGTTCCTCTGAGTATTGCATGTTCTAAACCTGAGATGAATGTATCCACAACTTGGAAGACTGTTAACTGGGTTAAATGTTTTCTGTGTGCAGAATGATGAGACCTTAGTAGTCTGGAAATGGCCTCATCGGATAAACTTTGAATTCATTACTCATGTCTTTCCTTCTTTAAAAAAAAAGAAAAAAAAAACATCTGCAGTTGCGTTGACATATAGTACTCCCATATGCCCTGGAGCAGCAGAGAACTTTTGCTCTACAGAACTGGAGTTGCTGATGTTGTTTCTCGGATACTCTGGATTTACAGCATCTGGTTGCTACTTTCCTTTTCTAGGTGGTTTGGAAGGAGCAAAAATAGATTTAGGATTTCACTCTCAGCTTTTGGATTTTGGCTTCCTGTTTGCCAGTATGGGATCGGTTGTCATTCATTAGACCAGATGAATTTTGTGTCTTAATGTCTGACACCCTGCACATAATTTTTTTATTTTTCTAATGACAGTATGTCATTGGGATGAAGTCATAGGAAAAAGGAGTGATCCTTAAAATAAGTGTATGTAAATCTGCTCAGTCGTATATTTTTTAATATACAGCACACGTAAAGCAACTATAGTTGACTAAAGTGCTTCACGAGGTCGATGGTCACATATATCTGACAAAATACGGCAATCTAATCGAGCAATGATCTGGAGGTTTCACGAAGAAATATCTGACTTTATGCTTTGTCTAGTTTCACATGAGCACTGAAAACTAGAGCCTTTATAGATGTGTGCAGGAATGCAGCTTTTACCCACATATCCAAACTCGATCCCTCACACATCCACGTTTTGTTGTATGCTGTGTCTATAAAAGCTGAAGTCATTCTGAATGGTTGCCACCGTTGACGTTAAACACACAACATTTTGTTATGAGCTTCACTGTTTCAGTATGATACAGAATTAGAGAAAGAGAAACTAGTGTGCTGGAAGCGTCTCAATGGTGAAAGCCATACTGGACGGTGAGGTGAACTGGGGCTGCTGGTCTAACATAAATAGTGTTCTGAGTTCACCTCAGAGAGAGAGAGAGATGGAGAGACGTCTCAAACATCAACTTTGATAATCTTCTCACATCTTTATGCTTCAGCCTACATCCTCCCTCTGGTTGATGTTGTCATAGAAACACAGCCCTTCCTCCACCATTCCTCCACCAGGCTCTTATTTGCAGTGATGTATAGAAAGCAGAGCTAGCCATGAGATGAAGTGTGTGTGTGTGTGTGTGTGTGTGTGTGTGTGTGTGTGTGTGTGTGTGTGTGTGTGTGTGTGTGTGTGTGTGTGTGTAATTACATATTAAATATTTTTTTCTTTGAGTAAAAATCTGAAAGGTGAGATGTGCATTTATAACCCGTCCACGTGAGTCAATACTTTATTGAACAAAATTTTGTAGTCTTTTGGGGTATGTACCCGCGTTTCCCAAAGTATTTGCTCATTCTTCTTTGAGAAGCAGATCAGGCTCTATCACATTGGATGGAGAGCCCCAATGAACTTCAGCTTTCAAGTCTTATTACAGCTTTTCAATTGTATTGATCTAAACCAAGAGTGTTTGTACAAAGTCGCAGGCCTGTGTTGATAGTTATTGGATCAAATGTATCTGTTATGGTATATTCATTGGTAAAGCTACATTGGTTCCACACCAGGTCTGTTCTCGGCCTTTGTGAACACATATTCGGCTTCCCACTGATCTAGAAAGCTTCTGTTTTCCACCTTTTCTTTGGCCATTGTTGGGAGAGTTGGCTTGTCGTGTGGTGTAGTACCTGGTTGCTATTGATTGTCTACATTGGAGGGGCAATTGTGGGTCCTGGCTGACATTAGCCTGGCCAGCCATGTGTATTCAATACACAGCTTGTCCGTCTGGGCAGGCTTAGACTCTAAGCTTAATAGACCAATCACAGTGCGGGAGGTGTGATAGAGCCGGTGTGTCAGCTGTATTTCTCTCCTAGAGGAAGCCACTGCTTCTGTGTTCTTTTTGTGTCTCTGCTCTGCTTTGTCGGTCTTGACAGATGGCCGTTCACAATGAGCCTGGTTCTGGTTCTGCTGGAGATTTCTTCCTATTAAAAGGCAGTTTTCCTCTCCGCTGTTGCTACATGCATGCTCGGCATGAGGGTTTCCTGCAAAATCAACAATGTAGTGCCAGCGACTGTCCACTGTTGCTCTACGCTCTTTCAGGAGGCGTGAATGCTGCAAGTCAATAACTCCATGCAATCTGCTGGGTTTCCTTAAACAGAAAACATTTTGACCAATTTTAATAATTAATTGATATTGGCTGGGTCACATTTAAATGTGTGCACTTCACCTGGAATCTGTTTGTATGATTTCATTGAACTAACTTGATTGGTAAACAGCCTCGAGATCACATGAGTTTTGAATCAGTGCTATGTAATAAACTCAAATTAATTGAAATGATAGTTATCCCATCCACATATTACCCCACCTGAACTGTGAATCTCTGTAGGCCCTCCAGAGTTACTATGGGCCGCTTCACCTCTTGAAAATGTTGCTTTGCTGAATCATTTCAATCTGTGGTTTACTTAAATCAAATGATATTTACTAAAGATGATATTTTTTTAATCGGTGTATGAATCATATATTTCATGTATGAAATATAGTTTTTTGAAGATTTCATTTTCATACAGGTAGGGTAGCAGATTAAATCCGACTTTGACAATGATGCTAAAGGTATCAGGATTTGCCGTCTTTCAACGAGCAAAATGAACACGTGTTTCACAGAGTTATTGGGGAAATGGCACTCACAGACTCACCAAAAGGCAGAACCTACTTCCCCTCGTCCTCTGTCAGGATGAAAGTTTCCTCCTTGTGAAAGTCAAGTGTGACTGCCCCCTGTGGCTGCGCTGCCCCCTTTAAACGCCAACTCATGATGATGAGAGCTCTCCTCAAGGTCACCGTCCACCATGACAGCTTGGGGGGAGGGGGTATTGTTGGGAAATATGTGCAATCAAGTCTGCCTGTATCCAGTTTAGTCAGCTCCAACCTTTCTGTGCCCACCTTAAACATTAAAGTTGGTTATTTAGTGCTTTAGTCAAAAGAGATTCTGTGTAGCATTGTTAAATATTGGCAACAACCACAATATTTTTCCCCATTTTCCTGAAAACAGTTATTTTGATATATTAATATTTGCAGAAACCTTTAAGCTAAGTTAATGATATTTAAGAAACAGCACATAAACATATTTTGTAGTTATTTTTATGTAAATCTAAACATGACATTCTAACAATAAGAACACTGTTCTGTGTTAACATAAATCCTTCAATTTACATTTATACTTGTGAAAAGTTGTGATGCAAAATCACAAAACTGTATTAATCTGAAAAACTATTTTTCTGTTTTGCTACAAACCTTTAACTGATTAATGTTGACCAAGCTTTGTTAGTGGTTAAAATCTGGATCTAACATTCAAATAATTACGACCTTGATGTGACTAATTAAGCATATGCTACCTTGTCAAACCCGATTTGTTTTTTAATACAGGTACATGATATAACATTAAATAGTGGACAATTTTTCCAGAGATCTAGATAAGAAACATCAAAGTCACTATCTGAATAACTATGCATGCGCAAGACCATCCTGCCTGCTCTTCAGCTCCTCTGGTTGATCGCATGAAAGAATCTCCCAAATCCACTCTGGTCTTATTTCTTTTTCCTGAGGCCTTCCTCTTCTTCTCTTAAACTTGTAAGAGAGTTTGCTTCTTGTGCCATTTTCAAAGCAGACGGGGAGAGCAGTGAAACTACAATGAACAGCTAACACCTAAGCTAACACCTAACCTAACTGCATATATACATACTAGAAGTGCGAATGCAGAGCAAGAGGAAACTAGCAAAGAAACATATATACATATTGGCATTAGGTGAGCGCGTTACGTTGATTGGCATGTGGGACAAGCAATAGATGAAATTATCCCTCCGGATCACAAAGGCAAAACAAATTGTCCACTGTACCTTTAATGAACAGACTATTTGATTGAATAAAGCCACTGTACTCATCATCAGGTAAGTCAAACTCGATTTCTTTGGATCAAACATGGGAGCAGTTTCAGTACAAGACTACCTTTGACGAGAATACAAAACAAAATCCTACTCAACTGTAAATTTAAGGGATGGTTAAGTGTGGACTGGGGCTGGACGGTTAGGATCATGGTATCGTCTAATGTTAGTCTAAATAGCTGCCAACATTTTATAACATTGATCGTTGTTTTTTTTTAAGCCTGATCTTAAGTATCTATATTCAGTTTATTTTTCCTTTTTTTTTTTTTCCACTTGCGGCGAACAACGGTCAAGAGGAATTTCTAAAAGCACAACATGGATCACATGAAGCTTTTATCCTCGGATGCTGTGAAGAACTGAGCAGAGGGATTCAGGTTGAGCCCGCTTGAGGTTTATTACCTTTTTCCAATACCAAGGCATTTTCAGAAAGCCCTAAACAGATCAAATAAAATATTGGGTAGGAAGCCGAGAAGGGATCAGCTGTTCACATAAAGTGAGCAGATGAGACGAAGGAGCAGTCTGAGAGATGGAGGCTGGACAGGAGGTTTACGGCTTCTCAATAACACAGCAATACAAGGTTAGAGCTGGAGCTGTGTAGAAGATTCAGCTAAAAACAAGAGTAACAAGGAAAACAAAGTTAAGAAATAGCCTTTTGCTGTTAACTGCTGTCTGACGGCCCATCTTTGTGTGTGCTCAACAACAATCAAAGTGAAAACAAAAGACTGCAACACTAAATAATTTTTACACAACAGTACCACCATATTGCTCCATAGCAGCTCAAAGCCATCTCAGCCTTTGACAAATGAGCCGCTGGAGCTGGTGATATTGTGTCCAGCAGATCCCTGGACGTCAATGTAATAGCGAAACAAGAATTGAAAATGCCCCTTTCATGTTTTCTGGGTCTTTCAACAGGTTAAAACAGCAGTAAACAACAAGGGACAAGGGACTTTATCCAGGAGAATAATGTCCCTCTTCTGGAACATCCTGCTTCCTTCATCTAAATCTCATTGATAGCAATTAAGAATAGGTGGAAAAAGAGGTTCACAAAAATCAATGTCAGTTCCAGATTGTGGTGTGGCTGAGAATCCACCTTCACCACTTGGAGCAAGGTGAGGGTCCTCAAGAGAGATTCCCCCACTGCAGTTTGATGTCCCTGCACAGGAGCTCCATTCTCCTACTGAGGAAAATATGTCCCAGACCATCACTGCCAGATTTCATTTTTTTTCTTAAGGCAATCAAATGTTCTATCACCTTTTAGTGGCCTAATATTTGGTGCTCTCTTGCAAATCCCAAGTGGGGAGGTTTGTGGCGTGGGAGGAGATTTGGCCTCTGCAGGCAGCTTTTTTGTTCTTTAATCTCATCTCTGGCAGATAGCGTCTCATGTTTATTGGCTGCAATCAGCATCAGTAAGGCCCCTGGTTTGGGTGTGCCTGTGTCTTTGCGAAACAGGTGAAACTTTTTTGGTCTACCATTTGGCTTTTTTATCACAGAAGCCACTGGGTCTTTAAAGAAATTTGGAATTACTGTCTAATTGTATCTAAGGGAGAAGTCGGGAGAAGTAAACCGATCCTTCCTTGCCCGGATTACGTGGAAACCCGATTTCTGTGCAGATTCAGACTTTTCAGGGCAAATGATCTTAAACCTTTGATCCACTGAGAAACAGCCCATTGCAGTTTAGATGCACTTCTAGATTCATGCGTCTCTTGCTCCTGTTTCTTCTTTTTGCATTTTTAACCTCTACTAATAAACAGGTAGTGATCCACTAGCATCAGCTGTGAATACTTTATTAATTATTAGTAATTATTTCCCTGGACTTAAGATTTTTATCTCAAGTATAAAATGCTTAAAACCCCACAGTTGGTACTTTTGTTTATTCCTCTGGCAGTTCCTTGCTTCTTGCAGCATCCAAATGATTTTACATGTGCACTGTCACATTGATCGTCCAACGTATTATTAGTGGACTCACCCTCCACGCTATAATCATGGGCATATATGGGACTGTTTTTGAATTAATTTTAACTAAGTAAACTAATCTGGTGTTTAAACTGTTTCATTCTCAACATGCATTCATTGAATATGGTTAGGGACCCTGCCTGATTGTGCCAAAATATATTATTTTAGAGTAGATTTGATGTTAAAGGATGTTGTATCAGTTAGCAGCCTGATAACTAGTCTTATTGGACCTCGGCGTGTGCACTGTAGGGGTGCAGCAGTTCACCGAATCTACCGTTTAGTTTGTTTACTGTTTTAGGATCCTAGTTTTTACTGGGACACTCAAGTACACACCCATACTATACATCAGCAAGAGATGATTCCCCATTTTCAATTTTAAACACTTGAATTATTTGCTCAGATCAGAAATTGGTCTTATGTGTTTATTTTTAAAGCTCTTCAGAATGAATCTACTCTGATCTACCAAATTATGTTCATTCAATTTTCTCTTGAGAGTTGCTTAATTAACTAACAAACATTAACACTGATTTTCATAGGAATCAATGTGAGCTTGTGTTTCAGCTCACAAAATCAATAAAAGCATGAGTGCACCTGAAAAGCGTCAAGAAAACCACTTACAGTTTGGTAAAGTACAAACACTGCGAGTTATTGTATTAGTTCCCCACTGAGAGTGGACTTGGTTCTGGTTGGACCAGCGGTCCTAGCTGCCACATCCTGATTTTCCCTACATGTTACCATCAGCAGGGTGAGTTCTGCAGCTACAGATGAGGCTGCAGCCTCTGCTGAATGAACAACGCCAGCAGAGCAGAGAGACGAGGCGGAGCGCAGTCGTTCTAACACATCCACGTAAACGCAGGGCAGAGGCGAAATGAAGGTCAGCCATTGCAGCCGTAGATTCTTGGCAGTCGTCACAGCAGCTGATCATTAAAGAGGGAGAGAGCAGGGAGGATGGAGGGGGAACAGGAGGTGGACGCGGAGGAGGAGGAGAAGCTGGTCGGATTGGGATAGAGCTGCACACAGCTTTGATTTCAGAGGTTAGTGTTGGATATTATTTTGCCTTTTGACACCAGTGAGCTTCTATTTTATTTTAACAAATCGTGGGTCATGGGATGAACCATGAAAGAGTTGCTGATTTTAACCAAACTGGGTTTTTCGAGTTTCCTGCTGCCTTCAAGTTTGAGCATCTGTTGCAACGGGGGGGTTGACTTCATGTCAGCTTCAGACCTCGATTGAATTAAAAACTTTGAAAATTATTTGTGACAGTATTTTGCCTAAAAAGCAAACTTCATGATGTAGTGGTGGAAGCATCATGCTGTGTAGATTTTTTTTTTTTTTTTAGGAGGGACAGGTTGAGATGTAAGACAGCCCTGGATGAAAAACCTGTTAGAGGCTGCAAAAGGTGTGAGATTGTAGCGGAGGTTCACCTCCCAGCAGAACAACGATGCTAAACAAACACCTACAGCTACAGTGGAATGGTTTAACTATGAGATGAGTACTTCTGCTCTCCAAGGGCAGCCGTTCTGCATGTTTTAGACATGCCCCATTTTTAACATGCTTGAGACCTATAGTTTGAGTATCTCCGTAGTTTGTCACCATGTTCTGCTCTCCAGTCGATATTCACGACAAGTAATGCAACCACGAATCTGACTTCAGAATCAATGTTCTCAGGTTCTTCTCATCCAATCTGGCTGAGCTTTAGCTAAGAATGGGTAAAAACGACAGTCTCTACATGAGCAGGAGTGGTCGAGTCATACTCCAAGAGATTTGAAGCTCGAACTGCAGCAAAAGGCGGTTCTACAATATTTCGACAAGGTTGAAATCAGAGGCTGACTACAACTTTTCAGATTTCTATTTGTTAAATTTCAATTATTCTCTCCTCGTCTCATGAAATCCCAGTAAAGTGCAAACCTTTTTGTGGTTGTAATGTGACAAAATGCTAAAAACCAGAAGAGCATGAATGGCTTTGCAGAGAACCATGTATTTCAGTGAAACCAGGACTGGCTAATATTTAGCCTTTTTTGCAAGTCCCTTTCCTGTCAGTAAACATCCAAATGTGAGTCTTGGCTCTGTCACGTTGACTTTGGCCTGGAATATGTGTCATTGCTTTGCTGGCTCAACGGGGAAAATGGGCTAAAAACAAGGAAACCTTGTCTTCCTCTTTTAGTAAAACATCATGCATATTTAGCCAACAATTCTTTTTTCTATATAACCCTTTTTATATTCTTAGTTTTAAAATATCTCCACTGAGAGTGAAACTGAATTCAAATTCCTTGTTTGTTTGCAAAACTTGCCAATTAAAGCTGATTTTGATTCTCTTTCTGATTCTGAAAACAAAACAAACGGGAATCTTAATGCTTAATTAACTTTTAACATCCTTCAAGTATTTGTAGAGATCATAATACCTTTTGTGGGTGGCGTCCCACAAATGTAGAAGTTGGATTCTGTTGCTCTGTCTTCATTTGGCAAATTCACTGATGCCTACAAATGCAGCGAGGCAATGAGAGTGTAAGAACCTGGAAGATGAGAGTTTCAGTTCAGGTGAAGGAAGATACCAAATGTTTTCTTTTCTTGAGTAAAAAAGAATAAACTGATATCAGGGCGCACAGATACAGTGAAACATGCATATAGTTTCGTAGCTCCTCCGTGCGCACGCTAATTCTCACACATTGAGTGAAGACAGCAGAACACAAAAATACAAAGCCGCAAATACCCACGCATCCACGCACTTCCATCGGTTGTTAATTACAGTTGCTGGCGAAGAAACAGCAGCCATACATAGTCAATGAGAGCAGAAGAACAATGAACACACAGAGGGGATGAATGCTGTAAATAAAAGACTGAAAGTAGAGCGAGGGAAGGGGGAGGAGGTCACGATGCGGTTGGCACGAAGATGGGAATAACCAGGGCAAAGAAGAAAAGGGAAAACTGTTTTGAGCATGGAAGGGCATTCATTTGGACTTAACCGGCCCCCTTTTTTTTAGATTATACCTCTCTAAGTCCCTACCAACAGGTAAATTTACTCAGAAAATTTACGCACACATCAGTTTTAATTTTCATCTAATTTTAGTTCAAATTCAAGATTCCACGTAAAAAGGAAAAGTCAGTAAAACTTTGTGAGTTCCTGTAGAAGTTAAAGGAGTTAAACATGTAACTAACTACAATAATTAAAGGTTACCTTGCAGTAAAAAGGAGCGCTACATATGCGGTGCTTACAAAAGTATTTAACTTTGTCATGTTTCTGCCAGGTGGAGGAGTTTAGGTATCTTGAGGTCTTGTTCACGAATGAGGGAAAGATGGAATGGGAGCTCTATAAGTGGATTTGTTTTGCGTCTGCAGTGAAGCGGCGGGCGCTTGTACCGGTCTGTGGTGGTGAAGAGAGAGCTGAGACAAAAAGCGATGTTCTCAATTTACCGGTCGATCTACATTCTCACCCTCATCTATGGTCATGAGATTTGGGTTGTGACCAAAAGAATGAGATCACGGAGACTAGTGTTTTCTCCGTAGTGTGTCTGGGCTCTCCCTTAGACATAGGGTGAGAAGCTTGGTCATCCGGAGGGGACTTGGAGTAGAGCCCCTGCTCCTCCATGTCGAGAGGAGCCAGTTGAGGTGGCTTGGGCATCTGGTTAGGAAGCCTATTGGACGCCTCCCTGGTGAGGTGTTCTGGGTACGCCCCACCGGGAGGAGGCCCAGGAGGGACTATGTTTCTAGGCTGGCCTGGGAACACCTTGGCCCAAGTGGCTCGGGGAGAGTGAAGTCTCTCTCTGGGCCTCCCTACTGAAGCTGCTACCCCCGCAACCCAACCCCGGATAAGCGGAAGAAGGACGGATTGATGTTTCAGCCACAAACTTCAATCTATGTTAATGGTATTTTGTGAGAAAGACTGATACAAAGTAGTGCAGTTCTGTGAAGTGGAAGGTGAATTATACATCACTCTATCTCCACTGATCAGTGACAGTGTTGGACTCCTTGGAAAGGTTGCTAGTTCAATCACAGGGCAACACAGAAATGCATGCCAGCTAACAGTCCATCCTAAGAGTGATTTAGAGAAACCAGTTAACCTAACAGTCCTATAGACCAGTTCATTGTTATTGTTTTGATGCGGGTTTTTTGCGCATGCGCGCCGGACTGGTAGGCAAAAGGCGAACACAATGGCGGACGCAAACAGAGAAACTGACGAGTTCTCCGCGTATTTTTCTTCTTTAGATAACGTATCACAAGATCGTTTTAAGAGTAAGTTGATGGTTGATGGTATCAGATTGCCAGATCCACACAGCAAAAGCCTGACGGGACGGAGTGAGTGAAATGATGGCCAAGCGCTCCGTACCGCGACATACAGCTGCCTTATAAACACGCAGTCCAGTACAGACGAGAGAGCATGGAAGCCATGAAACCACTGGACGGCTACAGTTATTTTAAATCGAGAAAAAGGCTCCAGCAACGCCCGCGACGCCATGAGGGATTAAGCGGTCAGAAAATGGATGGATGGATGTTGTTCACACATGTTTGTGCAACAGCACAAAGCGGCGTTGGACACAGGCCGCGTCTCAGCAGAGGCCCGGTAGGTTAAAAAAAAAAAAATTCACTACGGATTATTTTGGTGTTTTTGTCTTGTTAAAATGGGTGGCGGTGTCGGCGACATTGCAGCGTAAACACATAAATACTAGCGCCCGTGAACGGGGGCGTAATAGCAGCAGCAGCTGCTGTAGCCGCTGCTGCTAGCAGCAGCAGCAGCTTCTCCGGCCCGTGTAGTGTTTACGCAGCAGCCGGCTGCTGCTGCCGCAGCCCGTGAACGGGCGGAGCAGCCGCTGCCTGCTCCGCCGCTATTGTCTGAAGCAGCTGCAGCCGCTGCTGCTTGGCTGCTGCTGCTACCGCTTCTCCGGCCTGTGTAGTGATCGCCACCTCCCCTCCGCCGCTATTTAAGTAGAACAATGACTAGAGCAGAATTAAGTTGTATTTACCGGAGATGAAGTGTAGACTGCAAATTCTCTCGTAGTATGAAGGCTCCCCCAGTCCATTGTGAGTGTCTGCCTGTGCTCTTTTCATTGAAAATATCCATTTCTTTCTTCGTCCTTCCTCCTTCGGTAAACGACACAAACGTACATCCAACGATTTGGAATGCCTCTGTGTGCAACCGGGAGCACAACAAGTCGTAGGCATTGTTTAGATTCCAAAAATAAACGAAGTAAAAGTACGCTCTAAATTACCCGTTTTGTCATGTAGTAGACGAGAGCAGCTCTGTTTTTTGCCTACCAGCGGGACCCGGATGTAGCGCTGACGTCACGCGGGAACTACCCTATAGTTGGACTGTGGGAGGAAGCCGGAGTACCCAAAGAGAACCTAGTCATGCACAGGGAGAACATGCAAATTCCATGCAGGAAGGCCCCAGGCTGGGATTTGAATCCAAGGCATTCTTAATGCAAAGCAACAGTGCTACCAGCTGAGCCACTGTGTAGCCCTAAAATAATTCATTATTTTATTTTTTATTCAAATAGAAATCTGAACAATGTTGGGTGCTTCTCTTCACCCTCTTTACTCTGTCACCGCTTAATACAGTCAGTACAGAAATGTTTGATCGTGAAACCCCGGAGCCAAAGGCTAGAGCTACAGTGGATCAAAGACTATTCATACGGAATGGCCTAGTCAAAGTCCAGACCTAAATTTAATTGAATTTGGGGAGGGGATGGCTCCAAATTCTCAACATTCAATCTGACTAACCTTAAGTTGCAAAAAAAGACTAAACAAAACTTGTAATGGATGTGGAATGCTGGTAGGGGTATAACCTAAAGGACTTGCAGCTGCTATGTCAGCAAAAGGGGGTTCACTTAGGATGTGTGGACACAGGTCAAACTATTCTTTTTTTTTTTGTCCATTCACAGCTGCGCCACTGTGTGCTGCTCTAACTAATAAAATACAATCAAGTTTTGTGTCGCAATACAATGTGAAAGGGTTTAAGTGGTGTCAATACTTTTACAAAGCACTTTAAATTCCCACGCCACCTGTCCAACTGTTTTGGTTTCTCCATATTGAGCACACCTGTTTGAGACCCAAATGTTTAATATATTTGCTAAACAAACTGGAGGCAAAGTTCAGCTCGAGTCTTTTCTCAGTTCAGTTCACTGCATTATTTTAGCTCTAGTTCACAACAGAGGGCATCTCAGGACACTTGACGGACAAGCCAAAGTTTAATTCAAATCCCATTAGATGAAATCCAGTTTATGCTATTCAATCCAGGTGAGTACAAATGTGTTTATAAAACTAGATGGTAAAAATGTGTCTCGATGGAGAAACAAACAGATCAGATTGAATCTTTAGGTTCGACTTAATCTTTAGTTCCAAGAAAGCAGCATTGGAGAGGAATTGACATCTTTACAATCGTAAAATTATGTCCATAAACTCCATAGTTCAATACAAATAAATCTTATTGATTAGGATTTATTTTAGAATGACCAGACTTTATGTTGAAACCAACTAACTTACACAATATTACCAAGATTTTCCCACACAAACAGCCCACCTGTTTAAAGCTTCTGCGAAAGGTTTATTTTATATTGTTGAATTACAGTTAGATTTCCTCTAGTCATTGTTTATTTTATTTCCACTTTGGGCCATATCGCATACAGGTCGCAGACAGTTCACCCCTGGTTCTACCATACCTGTGAAATCAAGACAAAGTATGGCAACTATAGCACATGTCCATGAATGCTACGGAAATTTAAAACTGTCCGCAGTGTCTTATGTTGAGACAATCTCAGGGTGTATTACCTGGAGAATTTTGATACTTCCTGTAGTGTTAAAATTTCCTGGAGACTTGTAACATTTCCCTGTCCAGAATGCTCCAAGACAGACAAAGGTTGAAAGCTCAAGAGGACAAAGCAGCAACTTCGCTGTTACATGTTCAGACTTCCTGTTGTCCGCTTATGGTCTCAATCTCCCTTTCGATTTCACAGCCTGAATGAACAAAGATAACTCCCACTCTGAAGAGTAATGTTCTCACTTTGACCTAGTGGTGATTAGCATGTGGCTTTCTATGTCATGATAACGTTGGTACTGGAGACAGTATCGCAAATGTGTTGCAATCCAGCTACGTCAAAGTGCGTCATGAATGGGCATTGCTTGGTGGTAGTACAGCACAAAGAGGTTCTTGACTTCCTGAGTGCTCTTTATATTTGTTAAATGAAAAACAAACAACTCCCAGACAAACTAGCCGCTCTTCTGATGTGGTCCCGCTCCAAAGCAAAGTTCAACCATCTTACAACAAGATCCTTCTCAGAAATGTCATTTTGATTAACGTTCTACACCACCGTCCTGTATGCTTTAGATAGCTCGCCAGGGGTCTGACTTTAAGATTGGCCTGTGGCACATAACAATGACCTTTCCATGCAAAACGCTTACTACAAAATAAAAGAGTTCAAGCATGTCCAATCATAATAACGATTTAAAGGGAAAAGAACACTTAAAGGATCCATGAGGTATTATTCAGTCAGTCCACGAAACTGTTATTCATTTTTAAGGTTGTAATATTACTTTGGACAGATACCATGGTCCATTCTCTAATGTGCACGAGAGAAGGAAGGTCCCAATTTTTACTTTAGATAACCAAAGACTTTCGTATAAATAGCCATTTAATACTAACTTTGCCTGAAAGATGAATTCCCGTGGTATTTGTGCATTCCCAAACACATCTTGTACTGCTCCGGCTTCAACCTCTTGTGTTCAAACCAAAAACAGTTCGGGCCAATCCCATTGCAGTATTGAGGTTTAAGGCAGGACATAGCGGCTGTGACAAAAGCAAGAGCTGCTGTGGCCGCAGCCAAACCAATACAAGCATGGCAGCACAGGAGGACGCACGCGTAGCTGCTGCTATCACATCTGTTTTGTAAGAATCCACAATTTCTTCTTTGATAGTAGAACAGCAGGAATTGCCTTGACTAGCTTAGCTTGTGATTTCTCATCGCAGCTGCTGCCTACGTTTTAATTTGAAACCGTGATTGGCTAAAACCAATTTTTGGTAGGTGGGCACTTGGAGTCGCTTCACCCAATCAGCTTGGAGATTTCTGCTGAAATTCCCTCCTTTCCCCAAGCGGATTCAAATGGAGCAGTCCCAGACTGATAATGTGCAGAACTAGAGTGCTACACATTATCAATCTGGCTGGCTAGGTTAATTTAATACCAATAGGACAGAAATGCAGAGCTTTATATAAAAAAATAAACTAAATAAAAGTGACTCCTTATAAACTGCCAGGACATCAAGAAAGGAGTTGTTTCTAGACTACTGAAATCTCTTTTGATCTTAGTCAAGGTTTGATTACTGCTTAGCTTAAGCTTTTAGGAAAAGTCTGGAAATCGAAAAAAGTGTTTTTTTCACAACTTAACAAACAAAGCAATCAGGAACTTTACTCAAAATGTTTCCTCTGCCATTGAATTAATCTGCGGTAAGATTACACATTATTAGAACAAAAGTTATTTGTAAAAAGCGAAATGTTCAACTTGTGATAAATCCCTGTTTCTTCCCTCCTTCTTCTCTGTGCTTCCTCCTACACTCTGTGACATTTAGCACCTTGAGCAATTTCCTCTCTCAGGTGTGGTGATCCTCCATGAGTCAAAAAGTTAGAAAACCCCATCCCCACAACGAAATAAGGTAGCTGCAGCTTCATGCTGGGGTTGCTCCTTTTTGGCATAGACAGGGAAGCTGGTCAGGACTGATGGATGGAGCTAAATATAGGACAATCCTGTTAGAGGCTGAGAAAGACTTGAGACTGCAGCAGAGATTCACCTTAGAGTTATCTACCACAGGCAAGGTGCTTCTAGCTCGTAACCATTCCAGGAAGACCCGCATCATAGTTTATGTTAAAAAAGAAGCCCTGCAGAACCATGTCTGTTGCTGTTAATTCCCAACATTTAGCATGGTAAAGCTTTTAAAGGACTTAGATTGTACACAAATAATTTTCAAATAGCATTTGAGCCTTAACACCGCTACCACTTTAGTTAATGTATTTGATTTACACAAACGTGTACTTTGTCAGGTTAAATCTAGCCTCAGCAAGTACTTTAAATTACCCCGGCTAAACCAACCGTCTAGGACTCAGCTGCAGTCCGCAGCTCCTTTTAGCTAAAAAAGCTCTTTACTCAGGAATTCTTCATCTTTTACCCTGCCTTGGCCTCCTAAGTCCTGACATCTACATCACAGGAGTGTCAAGTCTTAAACCAGTGAGATCAGTAGTTGGTTAATGCGGAGGTAACTGTATTATTGACGGGCCTCTTGTCCTCCAGTGCCTCTTGGCCTTTGGCGCTGTAAGCCACCTAAATGTGGCTGTTTGGACATTGGAGCGTTATCGGTTAGAGCATCTGCTAACGAAGCTTTGCTTCTGTTGCCTTTTGTTTTACCACGTTGCATTTTAGCTTGATCGTAGGGAGGTGTTTTTTTCTTTGTCCCGATCTTTTGACCTTATTCTATAAGCCGAGAAGATTGTTGCTCTTGAACTGTGGACGGCTCCAAATGAAGCTCAGCAGACTGGTGGGAAAAGGAAAGCTGCGGTAGGAAGTTGATAGGTCTGACTTGACAGAGATTAATGGATGGGTGGTGAGTTGGGTGACAGGGAGTAGGTGGGGGGTGGATGGGGAGAGGAGAATCACTTACCTTTGATAGCTGCTCGCTTTGCCTAATGGGCTTGGTTCTCATCCCCGGGGCGCCGGGTGCGTGAATATCAGCTTTATGTGCTCGTCTGTTCCTCTTTGCTTTTACTCCAGATCTTATAAACCAAACTTGGGGTGTATCGTTTCACCCTAAGGACAGAATAAAACATTCAGAGGGAGGTGTTATGAGCTGAGTTTTTACATTTATTTAAACATTTCATCTCATAGTCGTCATTTGCTGTCTTAGTTTTGTAATCTATAGATTGAGTATTTTTGTTAGCATCGAATAAATAAAAGTCACTTAGACTAACCCTCATTATAATCACATTTTTCTCCAGTTCCTTTTTAGAGCTCAGCAGCAGATTACAGATGCTGGGAGATGTGTGCATAGGTGTTTCACCACAGTTTATACAGCTAAAAAAACAACTATTATCTTGTGTTTCATACTCTGATGCCATCTACTGTCTGCTGAGGGGAAGTGGGATTCAGTGCTTCAGTGATTTGTTTAGATTTTTTTTTTTTACTTCCTGTAGACTTAGTGACAAGCAGCTGTAAAAAAAAAATCTTTTCCAGTAGTGACAGAAGCCAAGCTGATATTATTTCATGAAATAAATCTGATTATTTAGAATAGTTAGAATTGTACTTCCAATACGCAAAAGAAAGGAAGTGATGTGATTTCAAAGGAACGGCACATATGACTCACTGACTGAAAACAACAGAAACCTCGTTTCTGGTTAAGCCCAAACTCCTGGTGGTAGAATTCACTTTCTTACATCAACACAGAGCATCAGCCCACGTTGATCTGTGGTGCCTCTGCTTCCATTCATTGTTGTGTCACCTTACACATGTTCCTCAAAGGATTTAGGGAGCACGTATCTTATTGTTGTCAGTTCTGCACAGATGCTAAAAATCTGAGCAATCATCCCTGTTAAAAGAATTTGTTGCTACAGTTGTGAGCCAGCGTTTTCACTACTCTTGCATTTTTTCCACACTTGGTCACATTAACATTCACATCCAGTTTTTTTTTTTGTTATAATTATGGATAACTTTGTGTCACTTTGTCACAAAAACAATAAAATGCAATCACATTCATGTCGGCAGCATGACCTGGAACTAGCCTCTATGCCTCATCAAGGTCATTACTCAAATCTGATTCACATTAACTCAATTCACTTCTATTTTATAGCGACAAATTACAATGAAGGTCATCTCAGGACAACATAACAAAGGGAGCTTTCAAAGACCGTTGTTTAAAAGTCCTCGTTTGACATTTAGTTACATTTAAAGCCTTGTTATGTTCACTGTATTAGAAAGAAAGCAGCGTTGTTGATATTCAGCAACGCTTAATTCACTCTGCATTCAGCCGGCTTCAGGCTGTGAGAGCAGCCTCTATCTGCTACGGTTCAAAGTGCAGGTCGCCTGAGGACACGTTCATACCCAGAGCACCGGTGTTGTGGTGAGCCTGGAGTTATTCTCGACTTTCTTTGATCTCATAGAAGAGTTGGATGCGTTTTTGTCAACAGTTGGATCATTTATCATTTTACTCTATAAGTAACTATCCAGAATTGGCTGGAGCTGCAATATAAAGTGCCTTGCAAAATCACACGAGTAGTGCAGAATTGCGAGGGGAAAGAAAATGAAGCGTGCTTTTCAGTCTTATTTCCCAAAAAAAAAAAAAAATGCTAGGTCTGGACTGTGCCTGAGCCAATATAGCCAAGGAAAAAGCTTTGATTTTGTTGTAACCCTGAATGTATCTTTAGGGTCATTCTCCTGCTAGAAGTTGAATGTCTGCCCCCGTCTCAAGTCTTCTTCAACCACTAACAGTTTGACTTAAAGTGTTCTGCTCCATCCATCTTTCCCCCTTCTGAGCTTCAGAAGAAACTATACAGAAACACACGAGGGGGAGGGACCAGGAGCACATAACACAATGTGTTTAGTATAAACCGGCGATGGCTAACAACTTTAGGGCATTTGAGAATCTCTTACTGAATAATAATCTTTATTCTGATCATTCATATAAGAAATCAAGGATTTTGCAGAACAGACTTCATCAAGAGACTAATTGAGGGGTCTGGATAAAGTGCAAAAGGAGGTGCCTTCAGGCAAGAGCTGCTTCTGCTTTTGAGGCAATGTAAGTTCTGAATGCTTTCAAAGGCCAACCCAACCAAAAGGATCATTAGTTTGGTGTAAAACCAGGAATAGACTGTACTATTTTCATCTGTGGCAAACGTTCATGGAGTTAGCAGGATAATCCACAGTAAGCACCGCATGCGCTGAAAAATTACTCAATTACTAGTAATGTAGCAACAAGAGGGCACTGTTCTTGTTGGAGCCTGCCAGCTCTCCGAACGTCCGTTTAAGCTCCTGATTTTCATTCTGCAGAAACAGAACAAACCCACATCGCTTTTGCTTGAACAAGCAAACAAACAGCCTGTTTGGTGTTGCTGTTTATATATTTTCCTGATCGTACACACACACACACACACACACACACACACACACACACACACACACACACACCATTGTTTTGAATAGTTACTGAGAACCGTACCTTAACGTCACTTTAACCTAAACCTAATTGACACCTTTGTCCTAACCCTGATGCCTAGCCCAGAAAAAGAGAGGACCAAAAAAAGGTCCTCATTTTACTAGTAAAATGGGCAAAATGTTCTTACTCAGCTTAAATTACAAGTACAGACACACACAGACATCTTAAATGCTTTTGTTTGGATGTTTTCAAACCATGTTCCTGGAGTTCTTCCAGCAGCTGAACATACTTGAGGAATAAACTTCACTTTCTTTCCAACTATATGCTCTCCCTGATGCACAGTTTTAGCTTTTGGACCATTATTTAAAAAACATTCACAACAAATTTACAGCCATGCTGATTTCTTTAAGAAAAGAAAAAACTAAGGTCAAGGCAACTTGGAGGTACATACAGGCTTTATGCAATTCTCACAACTCAACTCATAAAAGTTGAAATGTGAGACTTGAGATAGCTCAGACTATCAGAGAGTATGTTCAGCATTAACCTGTAGGTTTAGTCTTTACTGCTCCTTGTAGCTAACATTTGGAGCATCAAAAGCTGGAAAACAACAGATAAAACGTCTCAAATCAATTAAGCCTTAATTTAGCTCTGTACTGGGGCGCAGTCTGTGTCTAATTGGAGTTGGCTGCAGTCTGTTACCTCTAAAAGACGCAGGACTGTAGGAGTAAATAAAGAACACAGAGGTAATAGCTCCATGGAGTCTTTCTTAGAGACCTCATGAATACATAAAATACCAGAAATCTGTCAAAAAATTTCTCCAGGGAAAAAAATCTGACAATGTGCTTTACTGGCATTACTTTCCTGAACTAAACCAGGATACAGCTGCTGACCAGGTAGCAGAGCTCAACAGGAAAACCATTTTTCATTTTGCAAATAGAATCAAACTGCTCTGAGTTTCTGGACAAACAACATCTTCAAACACACAGGAAAGCCTTTTATTTGATTCAGCACTTTTTCATGATAATCTTAAGCTTTCATTTGCTAAAAAGTTAAACTTTTCATTTGCTAAAAAGCGTCTTCCATCTATTATTGTCCAACTGTGGTAATCAACTGGAGCCTCTGTTTCTTAGTAAACTGACAGGAATGGCTCCTGGTGTGGTCCACTGCTGCTGTAGCCCAAATCCTTCAAGGTGCAACATGGTGTGCATTCAGAATTGCCATTTTTGACATTTCTTATTTGGAATGACTGGTTATTTGAGCTGCTGTTCCTGTTTCTGTTATCTTGAACTAGTTGGCCCATCTGGTCTGCTGCTCTCTGGATATTGTCTCTTTTATCGGACCATCGTCTTTTAGCCCAATAGATGGTGCTGTGTGAAAATCCCAGCTCTAAAAGAGTCAGCCCAGCCCGTCTGAAACCACCAACCATGCTTGGTCAAAGTCGCTTAAATCTGCTTTCTCTTTCTTTCTGATGCTTTTCAACATCAGAAGTTTGTCTTCACCACATACAGATGTCTAAACGCATTAAATTGCTGCAACGCGATTGGCTGATTCGCTGTTGGTGTTAACAAGCAGCTGGGCAAGAGTACCTAATAAGGTCCCCAGTGACTATGTACACCTGCAGCAGTATCAGGAAGCAGCCCATGCATCTTCTTAACCTTTCTGAACGTCCAAACGGAATCAATGGAGGCTTAAACTCAGTTTAAATTTCCAGCCATGAATCGGCAGTCTGTGGGCACTCAGGGGGAAAGGTTCACAGTCAGTTCAGCACTCTCATGTCCATATGCGTTCCCAAACACATTTGAGAAGCAGTGTTAGAAATATTCAATAGAAAAGCATCCACTGTGACTGCTGCTGTGTTTTTCCCACCCACAAACACTTCCACAGCGTTCCTCCGTGTCCTGCCAGCTGTAAACAACAAAAACATCAGACCAGTATATAGCTTAGACAGCTTAAAGAAGGTGTCCCTTCAGTAAAAGAATGTGCCAGGAGTAGTTATTAGTGCTGACCGTCTTTTATAACAATCCTGCACCCACAGTGTTGTCATTATCAGGACTTGTTAACACTTACATATGCTGTGTTCACTGACTGGATATAATTCCTAAAAATCCATAAATAATACAGAGAAAATGATCTGGGTTAAGTACACTGGTATGAAGTGAGAGAAGGAAAGGAGGTAATGGCACCACGGGAGAACAAAAAAGGGATAAAAGGGAGCAAAATGACCTGGAGCCCTTGAAACCAATTAATGGATAAATAATGGTGCCTTGGGGAGCTAATTGTAACTGTAATAAATGGAGTGTTTTAAGCCATTTAGATCAATTTCCCCTGAATTTAAAACACAGGGCAACTTCATCCTCAAATGCGACTGTTGGCTAAAGTGTGCAATCTTGTTCCCTGCAGGTCCGGCGCTAGAAATCAGGTCAACTCGGCCCTATTTGTAGCCCAGTTTTAGCTTTCAGATCACACTTAAAAAGTTCTACTTTTTTAAGTTTTTCCCACTTATCAACAAACATTGCCATATTTTCCATTCTAACACTCTAATAAAATAAAGTAAATTCTCCCTAAAGCTTACTCTTGCTCAATACCTGCATGTGACTTACTAATGGATTTTTCTCTCTTTTTCTGTCTTACCCACGCAGCTTTCTGTCCAACACACCATGCTCCTGTCGCTCAGTTCCTGGTCACAGATTCCTCTGGTTGACTGTTGAAAAGGCTGGCAGCGAATGCTGAGCTGGTCGACCTGTTTGACGGACGCCTCCTGGTCCTGTGATTGGTCGCTGGATGGTAGTGAAGACGAACAGCAACGATGTTTGACAAGCAGGAGAGCAACTCATCCGAGAGCGATGAGAGAGGGTAAGACGGATGGTTCATGTGACCAAAGCGTGAAGGTCTATCTGCTTAACCAATCACTGAATTGTACATATAGATAATTTATCTGAAATGATGTCAAACAGTATTCCTGATGAATTAATCTGCATACGGCCCAGATTCCTTTAAGGAAAAGGGTTCAAGCACTCACAGCCAGCTGCACTCACTGCTTTAAAACACACCCATTCCACTTAATATTTTCACAGAAAGTCAAATCAAACCTGATTTTAAAAACAAAATACAGACCAGTTTCTTTCAATGAGCTATTGAGAAGTTTGAGTATATATCCGGCTTCCATTTTCTTTCTTTGTTGCTTTTTGTTTTTAAATGTTATTTCGAACTGTAAACTAGTGTGGGAAGAGAAATTTTAAAATGTAATTCTTTATCAGTATAAATGTCAGTGTCAAAGATAGTCTGTTGGGCAGTGACCAGTGGACTGGCCATGTTTCATTATGGACTTGGTAGATGCATATTGGAATATTTGATTTATTTCCCTTCTGGTCAGGGAATGCAAACTCTCACATAGGTCGGTAGGCAACTTGATGTTAAGTGCCTTGCTCAGTGGCATATAGACATGTAGCTGTCTGTTGTCATGGAATACATGCGGTATTCTCATGTCGGCCGTCATGGTAGCATTTTTTACAGGCCTAGCACAATAATCCAAGCTGTGTTTTTGCCCAGAAAGCACAGTGTCTACATAAGACTGAAGCTGGCTGGGTTGATTGGGAGCAGGTGATACTGCTTTGTTGTGCTTGTCGTCTTGGATGGGTACCACTTCCAGATAGTTAGCGGAATGAGCTCCTTTATCTGACATCCTCCTTCTCAGAAACCAAACTGTCTCCAGTCGAAAGACTGTATATTTTAATTGCGATTCATCGCATAATTTCAATAGTTAACGCAGGATTAATCACAAATTAATCGCATACTTTATCTTTTTATTTGTGAAAGTGTAAAAGCCTATTTGGACATTTTAATATGCAATTTTGCAATAAATGACACTAGTAAACTCTGGCCAGTAATGGCTAAATCACTAATCATAACGCCCTGATGTTTATACACTGTGTTAACAAATATGTAAATAAATAAATATTTTATTTCGAATAATTTTTGTCTCTTAAACAAAGATAGACATGGTATTAAGCATTTACATATAAAGTAATACTTATTTTACATTTTAATAGTCACAAGTTTTATTAATATTTTCACTCTCACACACATCTAATCCTGAGCTTTCACACCAACAACAATAATTTCTTTGTATATTTTTGCATGCTGTTTATATCCATATTCATACAGTTTAAAGCCTGGATAAGAGTTTAAAATTTTCAGATCATTCCAGAGTCTTACACTTACACTGCTTGCAACTGGGGCAGGAGCTGAATACCCTTGAAAGAGAATTGTTTTGCACAGCTTCATATGCTGACACTCTAACTCCAGGGTACTTCATTTGTCAATGTGTTTGTCAAATACAGAGACAACAATTTAATAAGCATTAAAGGTATACTATGCAACCGGGGTTGATTTTCCAGCGAGGCTCCCCCCAGAGGGCGAAAGTAAAAGTGCACTGTCGTAAATATGCTCAGCTGTTCTACTGGTTTCTCCGTCTCTACCAGGGGGGAGACAAGCTTTGCAACCGGCAGAGCGGGGGAGACAAGCTTTGCGCATATGGAGTTAGTTTCTTTTTTTTTTTTTGGAATGTTGGCCAGGCGGTAGCGTGAGGGAAACCCTACAATGTTACTTACAATCGCATCAGGTCCGAGGTCCGCGTCAGCCTTGCAGCCTTCTTTTTCTTTTAGCTCTCGCCATTCTGAAAAAGCTTGCCCGATGTTCACCCGTGTACGACTCCTCTCTCTGTCCAGAGCCCTTTTCCTCTTTCTTGCCTGCTCCGACATGGGCTTTCGCTGTTTTCTCGCTGGTTCCGGCATAATAACTGCACAAATCTAGCAACGAGCATGCCTTTCACTGGGGGCGTGTAGCAGTTCTCGCCGTGAAGCAAGACCGACTCTCGCGATGCACACGAGACTACTGAGCCTGTGGGTGCGGGCCGTGAGCTCTTGCAATGCGGTACCGCGCACGTGACGTCACCGTCTCAAGAGCAACGCCCCTTTTGCCGCTTAGGTAGGGCATACAGGAGAGAACGCATACAGGAGAGAACGCACGGATAACAGATATGACCGACTTTACAGCCGTTAAACTTTCCCAAGACGATGTCCCAGGCACACAGTTTACTGGTCGAACTGTCGAAGAACACACCAACCTTCAGCTCAAACGATGGCTTGAGGTTCGATGGTTTAAAAAGACTGGAAAACTGGCCGAGATGATGAACGGTAAGCTTTGTTGTTTTTTTCCTGCGCGGCGATCATGGCAGCGTCGGCCGTTTTTTTTTTTGTTGTTGTTTGCAATCACCGTCCAGGGATCGGTATATGTTTAATGTTTGTCTCATTTGAAATGTCTTTGAGTAAGCCTGGTAGCAGGCTATCATGTTAGCGCCTGCTACCATGATAGCCTATATGCTGTCATGGTAGCAGGCGCTACTTTATTAACATGTCGGCCACCAAAATACTCTTACCTTGACTTGATGTCGCTGGAATTGGGTCAGGATGTTCTTCGGCTGTGCCCTTTCCTCCGACAAAATGCTTGCTACATATGTACTTGAATTTGGTAACTTTTTCCGGGTTGAACTGTTGTGTAGGCCGACCGCCCCGGTGTTCCAAGCGTACACATTTCTCCTTGGCAGTCTTGAAGAAAACATCCTTCATATACGGCCGATCAGCGTAACTCGAGTCGCTGTTGCACGTTCCATAGCAACAATGTTTAAAAACCATGGTCTTAGATTTGGAAAAAGCAGTCGTTTACTGAGTAAAACCTAGGCTAACGCACGTCTCTTACAGCGAAACAACGGCGGCTTTTCCGGAGTTTGCCCCACTGCGTACCACGTGATGTGACGTCATCGTGACGTTGTGTTTCTAAAAATAGCTCGCGCGCGGTACCGCATTGCAAGTACGGTATTTCCCCTACAGACCACCAGGGCGGCCGAGAAAACCTTTGTTCGACCTGAAATGACTCATTTAATCATCCAAAACGGTATGGAACGCATTAATTAACTGAAAAATGTTGCATAGTATGCCTTTAAAGTACGGTTTATTGGTTGGGTTACTTCAATGTTATCAGCGTGTAAAAACTCATCTACAGAACCAGTCTCTGCTCAAAATAGTGATCATCAATTATTGCAACCGTAAACTGCAGAAAATGAGGGCAGGGTTGCTCTCTCTGCCTTTACTCCCTCGGCTCCTATGTCAGGATGCGCTCCAGCGCGTAATGAGGCGGAGGGATATTTCAGCTGGTTATACTCACTGGGTCTGTAGTGCGGCAGCGCCACTTAGTTTAGAGCCCAAATAAGCAACTTCACTTTCTGAGCCCAAAAAAACTGCAACCCGCAACACATGAAATTTACAAGCGACTTTAGAAAAAAGAAGCCCAAAGTCTCATGAAATAAGCGGCAACAGTGAGCGCGGGTCTGGTTTGCTACAGTCTCTAGCATTCTTGGAACTACGGAAAGCGCCGAGGGTAAAAAAAAAAATAAAACACAGTCCGGAGAGCGCTGCGGGGAAAAAAATATTGATGCAATAAAAAAAAATGTTGGCGTTATGGTCTAACAAAGTGTTTTTGCTAAGTAATGGGAAATACTTGATGACCTAGGCTTCCTCTTCATTAAACTATACATTTTTGGTATTAATAAAGGCATTAATCACACAAACTTGCTTGGTATCTTTAAAACTGTAAAATAATGAAAAGTAAATGACAAAATATCTGCATCCAGATTTGGTGGAGTAAACTGTAACATATTCTATAAATAGAAAATAATTTTTCCCCCAGTAGTTCATTGGCAATCATTTAAATAGCTAAACATGGTACAATCAATGTTTTTCTTTCCTTTTTTCATTAACAGGCATCTGGCTTTCTGCTTTCTTGCTTTTACAATGTATAAACTGTATGCTTCAGCTCGTGAATTTGCACGTGTAGAAGTGTGTGTGCTATGTGCCTGTACGGTATATGTGTGGATGAGTAGAGCGAGGAGAGCTGGATTAGGACCATGGAGGGCAGATGGAGCCACAGAAAGCAGAGGACAACTCAGGATCTGACATCAACAGGGGATTTCACTGTAGCTGTCTGTTTGTGCGCATGAGTGTTTCCCACATAGTGTCACTTAACATGCACGTGTCCCCATGAAAGCTGCCTCATGCTCAACTACCCCTTCCTTTCTGAGAATTTTTTTATTTTTTTGGAGTACAGTTTTCTTTCTACAACTGCGCGCACACACACACACATCCTTGTTTTAAATACTTACTGAGGACATTGCCTTGATTTCCATTCATTTTCAACCCTTTCTATGGCCTAACCCTCACCTTATCCTAACCATTATCAGTACATACCTAACCCTAACCTAAACCTAATTGGCATCTTAGCCCTAAACCTAATCTCAGTCCAAAAAAGTGAGAACCAAAAAAGATCCTCACTTTACATCAGTGTCCTCACTTTTGTGGGAAAAGACGAAAAATGTTCTCACTCAGCGGCAAGTACACACACACACACACACACACAGACACAGACATAGCCATGCATAACTTCACATAGCCTGCAGTGAGGGTGCTGAAATAGAATTTGTTGTGTGTCTGAACACGTTTGTGTCAGATTAACTGCAGCGTGAGGCGTCTGAATATTTCAGGAGAGAGTCTGCTTTCAACAATGCAACCTAGTCTACATCTAATTGGAAGGATTCAAATATGTGTGCATTTGTTCGGGTGCTGGAGAGATTTGCGAGTTCTTGCAAATGAGACGATTGCATGTTTATGCCTAGCCCATCCCTGTGTATTTGTTAGGTGGAATACCAGTCTGGACATTTTCTGCTTGTTTCCAAAGGGAAGATTGCAAAGCCATTTAATGCACCGAGAATGATAGAAGTATGTAGCTTTGATTCAATATTGTATTCAATCATTTAGTTATTCTAATTGCTTATCTTTAATGTGTCAGTGTGTTTATCAATTTGCTGAAAATACAAATACATTTTAATACTGTGAGACAATCATTCTAAACTAAAATAAATTGTATTTTAAAACAAACAAGGCTCTTGTACATACAAAGTAAATTTTTCATTGCTTAAACATTATCTGGTCCAGTTAAATGCCTTTAGCACTAGCCCTTTATGATTTCCATCTTTCTGATAATTTAGCATAATGTTTTCCTTAATGAGCAACTCCACATCAGGGTATGTTGCTACTGATTCCTACTTTTTTCTCCTCTGTCAGCTTCTGTCTGGCTCCACTATAACCCGTGTTATTAGTAACCATATTAGCCTCCAATAGCCTTACAAGTAAACTGAGAAGTAATGGACGGGGCAAAATAGTTTGTTCCGTTGCTTCATATTTATTTGCCGACTGAGCCGTCGATTAATATTTTCCAGCATTGATTTGCACCACAGAATGGAGCAGAAGTGCATCTCCATAAGGGAGCTTAGACTGGCAGAACACCATCATTGGGTTGTCAGTGAAGCCAATATCTGAACCGATAGTATGAGATTATGTCGATGGCAGGTTTACTACTTCATTGTTGCAAATGTGGGGCCACACCTTTTGACCTTTTGATCTCAAAACGGTGTCATAGCGTTAGCTTAGCATGTAGCATCCTTCATCATTTCAATATTTCTTGTCCACCTGCCATACAGGAAAAGTTCCTCTGAACAGCGCTTTTGTATTCATGTTGTCTATAAAGAGGGTCACATCTGTTTTTCTGGCTGAACTCATGTTAGCAGAGTTTAAACTTCCAGAAGCAGAATTGCTAAAGTGAGCAGCTGCAGGGAGGCTGAGTTTCTCTATTATTGCAGCGCTGCGGTCAGAAGATGTGCAACACTTTGGGCAAACACGAATGAGTCAGTTGATACAAATGAGTATCTGTTGAATAATTAATCTGTTTTAGCATTGATGATATGGAGATATCAATTATTTTGACAACCCTGTTCCAATATAATTCAAAATGTTACATAATTGGAGTATGCCTAAAGGCTCTGACATTGGAAATTTAATTGTTTACAATGTCCTGTTTCTGTGAATGCAAGTGTCTTTCATAGAGTTCTTTTTCTCAGAAAATAATGACTTTTTTAGAGTCCGCATGACTCCTATCCCTGCGCCATCTGTTGCACAAAGCCACTTGTCTTCTCTTGGTCACACCTCATCGTCTCAGTGGTTCTATTTATCTTCTAGCACATCACCAGCAAACATTGCAAGAGTTCATAACCCTCGTGGCAATTAGCTTTAGTGAAGAGCGAATCCTGTTTTAATGCTCATTTGTGAGGAATTTCTGTAGGTGCTGTATTTGTCTTCTATTATTTGATCATGTGTGAGGCAGAAATTTTTGCTATTTCAATGTAGGCAGTTGAAAATGGTTTTAAAGTTAGGTTTGAAATAAATGTAAAAATATACCATTACTGTGTTCAGGAAAGACAAACGGATTAGGTTGACCTCAAAAAAGAAATAACAAAGCAAGGAAGCATACTGGCGTGGTTCAGAGGGGGGATCACAAGTAAGACAGAGGGTCAGTAGGAGAAAACAGCAGGAGCACTTTGTATTTTTAGCCATTTCAATTTCCTTTGCTTTCATCCTGAGGGGCTGGCACCAAGTTCTACACCTCCGTTAGGGTCCTGTTTAAAATATACAAAAAAGGAACAGTAAACATTCATTTTTAAAAGAGGTCTCCTGCTTCAGAGTTTAACAAACCCACGTAAAAGTATTAAGACCCCTTTACACAACTTTGTACATCAGTGGTCAAAGGGAAGAAAAACATAGATGGAGACTTTTATATGAAAAGAAAGGTTTGGGAATTGAATCTAGGATAGTATTAAAGGCTACATTAAGGGTATCACATTCAGTGTTAACATGAATGTTAAAATCCTCCACTATAATAACCTTGTCAGTGTTTAACACCAAACCGGATAAGAAGTCTGGGAACTGATCTAAAAACTGAGAGTGGGAAACTGAGGGTTAAATATTCAAAATAATTGTAGGTATAAATAGGCCTGGGACTAATTAATAAATCAGACTGAAAGATGGTTGCTACTCCTCCTCCACTACCCGTAGATCTGGGAATGTGGAAATTTAAATAATTAGAGGGAGTTGATTAATTTATACTAACGTAGTCCTCTTGCAACCAGGTTTCTGTGAGACAAAATAAATCAATATGATTATCAGAAATCAATTCATTAACTAACAGTCTTTCGAGGAAGAGACCTTATATTTAATAAACCACCTTTAATTGTTTTATTTTTTGGTTCAAATTCAGTCATATGATTTTTATGAGATTTTATGATTTGCTCCTTTTAGATCCGTTTTTAATCTGTTCAGTTTTGGCCGTGGGAAAGACACCGTCTCAATAGGGTAATGGATGGGTAACAGTACAGAAGCTGCAGAGAGGTGTGTTAAACTACGGCTCTGCTTCCTGGTCTGGACCCTGGATTGTCAGCATTTAGGAGAACTAATAAATCCGGCCAGATTCCTAGAAAGTAGAGCTGCACCATCCAAAGTAGGATGGATGCCATCTCTTCGGATCAGACCAGGTGATCCCCAGAAGGTTCGCCAGTTATCAATGTAGCCCACGTCGTTTTCAGGACACCACCTAGACAACCAGCGTTTGAATGATGACATGCAGCTAAACATGTCATCACTGGTCAGATCAGGCAGGGTACCAGAGAAAATTACGGAGTCCGACATTATTCTAGCAAATTTACACACCGAAGCAACACCAACTTTATTGACCTCCGATTGACGTAACCAGGTGTCATTACCGCCAGCGTGAATAACAACCTTACTGTATTTACGCTTATCCTTAGCCAGCAGTTTCAGGTAGGATTTTATGTCGCCCGTTCTGGCCCCTGGCAGGCATTTGACTATGGTCCCTGGTGTCTCTAATGCCATGTTTCTAACTTTGTCAAAATTCTGAAAAATACATGTTTCATATTTCTATTGCAATCTTTAAAGAGCATTTTTGTGTCTAATGGGCACAATTAGGGTGAAAAATAAAGGGACCTCGTAGGGTTAAAACTAGGTGTGGAAGACAAACAAATGACACTTTATACGCCTAAATGCGTCATCCCCACAGTGAAACACAGTAGTGGCAACATCATGCTGAGGGGATACATTGCTTCATCAGGAGCAGGCAATGTGGAGCTAAATCCTGGGCAATAGAGGTTGCAAAAAGTGTGATATTGGGGTAGAGGTTCACCTTTCAATAGGACATTGACCTAAAACGCAGCCAGAGCCACTATGGAATGGTTTAAATCAGACTCTATTCCATGTCCAGACCAAAACCAACTCAGAATCTGTTGCGAGACTTCACAACTAACATTAATAATAATCTTGAGCTGTTTTAGAAAAAATGGGCAAAACTTTCAGTGTCTAAATGTGAAAAGTTGGTAGAAACATAACCTAAAAGACTTGGAGCAGCAATGCCAGTGAAAGGTGGTTCTACGATGTATTGACTCACGGGGACTTTAATAGAAATTCACGGCACACCTTTTAGATTTCTATATGTGAAACATTTGAAAACTACACACAATTTCTTTCAACTTTGCAAGTGTGCTCGATTTTGTGATCGTCTTTTACAATAAATTGCAATAAAGGTTGCAGTATTCTGGTGGTGATGTGGCAAAATGGGAAAAGTTGTCAAAGAAATGAAAACACTGTGAATAGAGGTACGGATCATCAACACACACAGTGCCACACATGTTCACCTTAATAAACCCCTGGCCTTGTGAAAGCTGGATGACACGACATTGTGACAGCTTCAGGCGTGGTTTCTTCTTCCAGAAATTTATTGCCATTTACCTCAGTGATGAAGTGTGACAGTAGGCCATCGCTTGAGATCCCGTGGACTTTTTGCATCAAATCAGCTGTTGAAGATGGCCGTGTAAACCAGATTTTACTCTCCTTGATACACTGCTTGTGTTGTGTTTGGACGCCACAGCTGCAACATTAGCCATAGGCCTAATGCTCCCTGGCACACAGTTGGGTCTTGGCAGAATCTAAAGGGCCAGTGTAGAGAGATCTGTCCCAAAGTGTCAGCCAGCAGCTCTCTCCTTTAACATGAGTACAATCAATCAGGTGGTGAGGGATTATGGTGGAACATTCTTCTTTAGAGGAAGAGGAGGAAAGTCCTTGCTTTGCCATTCCTGCTCTCAGGAAGTGTAATTATGAGGACGACACAGCTGTCAGGTCAGAAAGGTTGACTCAGGCCAAGACAACTGCAGTATTCCATGGATTCCTAGCAAAGATTGCCTTCACTGAGAGTTGGCAATAAATGAATAATAATAAATGACTTTCAAGTTATAGTAATGAAGACGTAAAACATCAGGAAAACTTAAATGAAAGCATTGGGAACAAATATGAACTGTAATTTAACAACACTAAAAAGAGTCTGCTGACACTTTAAAAGCGTTATTATCCTTGTACCAATATAATTACACCTTAGACGTTAACATTGGTTAGCAATTTACATCAATTTCCATTCATTTACGTCAGTTAGTAGAATATCTCCCCTCCCTTTCTGCAGTATCTCATGCCGAATGGTAAGTTACACCAGACGCTCAGCAAATGCTTCGCTATCTTGGATGGAAGCAAAAAAGGAGAACATTTATGTACATCCGATGAAGATCCTCCACTGCTGCTTAAACAAAGAAATCAACAGCCTGAAAACAGTAACTACACCAGCAAAAGGCACAGTTTAAATTATTGAGTTTAATATTAAATTATTAAGATGGGATCTAAGGTTTTCTTTTTCCACATATATTTACTAAAAATAATTGTGTTATTCGGACTGTTTTTCCCTGGTATTCTATATTCGTCTGTCACTTCCTAAAATAATATAATATACATATTATTACTTATTATTCATACCTTTTGTTTTTGGGTTTTCATTTTGGATAAATTGCTTAAACTGAAGTGAGAAGTAAAAATTCAGTAGTCAGTACTTTTTTCTTATGTATATTTCATTATGAATAGGGATTTAACCATCATCTGCATTAAATAAACAAGACCCGCAGATATCAAAGTAGGCTTCAGTATTGAAGCGTCAATAAGTGGGGTTATCTTGCTCAAATTATTACCCCAAAAGATAAACATTGAGATCACCTGTAAATTTGTCTTTTGAATAAAAAAACAACAAAAAAAAAAAAAACATGGAAGAGGAACATGAAGAGTTCCAGGGTGGACTCAAACGGACAGTATCGACTACATCTCCGTCCAGGACCAAGAAAACAACAGCAGTATTTGCCACAACCGCCAAGAATTCTGGCAAGTAGTCAAACCGAGAATAGGTCCAGCTAAATCAGCCCGCCCAACATGACTGCATGTGGACCATGATCTAAGTTGCATTAACAATTTAAAGACAGAAAGGCTGCAGCGCCGAATGCAGCATGTAGTTATGCCCAAGCCATTAAACTAAGTTCCTCACTCTTGTTTACGAACTTTGTTGAATTTTTAATGTGCGCAGTAGCTGATTTGTGTTTTGTTTGGGTGACTGCGGAGCTGGAACGTCACATAACTTAGGCAAAAGCAGCAGAATGCAGCGTTTCTGAGTGAACATGTGTGGAAAGCAATCAAATGGATACTCACAAAAATATGAACAGAAATCTAGTCATGCTTTTTTAAGCTCTTAAGATGCTCATTGTCCTCGCCGGCACTCGTTACAGCCTCTGTTCCCATGTTGACGTCCATCATAGCTCGTGGATCAGAGTGGATATGTCGATAAGACTGTTTTTGGTGTCAATTCTGTTTTCCTGCCCTGCTGGCTTCAGCTTTGGGGGATATCGGCGTCTCCACACGGCGATAATATGGCCATATGTGGCTCATGCTTGCAGGTTTATAATAGTAACGTTTGGTTTTTGTGTCTACCGTTTTAAATTTTTGTTCTAAATTGGGGCTGAATTTCCTACTACAAATTAGCTTTCTCTTTAAATTTTGTAATGTGTCTTCAGAAAAAGATTTTTCAGTATCAAAAATATAAAGCATTTGATATATTAGTATCAGTACGAAGTTTGAAATATTTTTGCATTGGAACGACCCTTGTCACAGCTGTGTTCTTCAGTCAGACAGCCTGACTGACTGGATAAGACTTCACGTCAGATTCTGACGTGAAGTCTTAAAGTATAGTTCTTATTAAACCCACAGAATCACCCTGAAATTCACTATTTTATGTCAGCCACTATGTTTAGCCCTTACAACCTACTACGACCCCGGTTGACCTAGATCAACTGTTTTTAGCCACACACCCCCTTCTGTCTCCCGGGTTAATGCATTCCCCAATTCCCCACTCCTTAAAAAAACCCAAATGCTACCAACGTTTTTATAGCTATATTAAAGGCGGCATGTCATGCTCAAATGACCAGGAGAAAGGGAGACAGGGACAGACAGCCAGCCAGCAAGCAGCTGTTATTAATCAGAGAAATAAAAAGTTATTTCCTGATTGTTTCAAAGCAGTTGCATTCAGCAGGTAAACATGCCCATGGCATCACACCTCAGCTCCCCCCACCCCCGGTTTCCCTTTTCCTGTCTGAATACGCGCTAAAACTGCATCTTTAAAATGAACTGCACCAATCTGAATCACAATGAAAAGTATTACAGCTCTGTGCAGGAGTATAGTCAAAAATAACGCGTCTACCACCAATTTTCCCATCCGCGGTGGCAGCAGCGGTGTGGCCACGGCATGTGCATCAGTGCTTGTCGCCGGTTTAAAACCACAACACCAATGGGCAACACTATGTAGGCGCTGCGCGACCGATACAGATGCAGAGACCGTGTCACTCAGTTTAATCTTGTAAATGAAACTTTTGGCCTAAATTAAATTTTCCCTCTATTGACGTAAACGACGTCAAGTGAGGAGAGAGAGAGAGAAATGTTCTGATTCCCGCTTGTGTTCTTCTCCTGGATCCTTTGCAATTCTCTCCTCTGTTGTATCCGATTTCTCTCTCTTTCTTTCTCTCTTAGTTCCTCTCCTCCTTCACCACTAATTTTGACCTTAGATGTCTCCCCTGACAGTTTGCCTGGTTTCAGCCAACTGAGCATATTTGCGAGAATGAATGAAGTAGAGGCCACAAGCTAGGTCTGCATATACAGCACAATGCGTAGAAGAAGATAACTTCCTCTATATTTCATCTTAAAGTTATAATATGCAACATTTTCAAATTAATGAATGTGTTCCATACCGTTTTGGATGATTAAATGAGTCATTTCAGGTTGAACGAAGGTTTTCTCGGCCGCCCTGGTGGTCTGTGGAGGAAATACCGCACTTGCAATTGCAGGAGCCCTCGGCCCGCGCCTACAGGCTCAGAAGTCTCGTGCAAGACCTCGAGAGTCGGTCTTGCTTTACGGCGAGAACTGCTACACGCCCCAGTGCAGCGGCAATATTTGTGCAGTTATCATGGCGGAACCAGCGACAAAACAGCGAAAGCCCATGTCGGAGCAGGCAAGAAAGAGGAAAAGGGCTCTGGACAGAGAGAGGAGTCGTACACGGGTGAACATCGGGAAAGCTTTTTCTGAATGGCGAGGGCCAGAGCCATAGAGAGAAAGAGTTGCGACACTCCCATTGGACTCTGTTGTACGCTTTTTGCTGCCAATAACAGCTGAAAAAGTAGTAGGGTGTATGTTTATATATATATATTTACCATTAAATAACGCAATCGCTGCTGTCTGTCCCGTAGAAAAACATGAAAGCCAGCGTATGTTTTGGAACTATAGCGGTTTACACGAACCACGTGACTGCCCTGGCGGTGACATCAAAGAGTGTCGCAACTCTTTCTCTCTATGGCTCTGGCAGGAGCTAACAGAAAAGGAAGGCTGCAAGGCTGACGCAGACCTCGCGTTTCTGCTGATGCGATTGTAAGTAACATTGGAATGGTTTCTCTCTCTCTGTGTGTGCATGTTCATACTTTCACTGTGTTAGTCATTGTTTGTACTGCCGTTTTTTCCACTTTTGGAAGCTGGTTGTTTTGAGCTGCTAAGCTCAAAACAACTTACCTGACTCCGCCAGATAGATTTGCTCCGCATATCCATCTGGAAACCTTCCGTTGAAGTAATTTTGGGAAGGGGCGAAAATACTGGTTAGCTGATTGGCCTATGTTGGTGATAGACGGGCCAAATGAACCAATCAGATTCGTCGTCGCTGGTAACAGAGCGACGACGAAAACACAACCACAAGCCAAGCTACTCTTGCTGCTGCAGGTAAAGGCTCGTTAGCTCAGCAAAGAAATACTCTGTAATTCCGATAAAACTTGCTCGATAGCCACGCTAACGCTAGTTTCATCGGCTGAAGCCGCCATGTTGTTTAGACTGAACTGACGCGCTTCCCGTTGCGTCACACCTCAACCCGCCTCAAAGCCAACGCTGATTGGACGTTCGTTTGGTGAACGGCTCCAAATTTTCTTCAACGGAGAGTATCCAGACTGATCTGCGAGTGAAACCTTGAAACCTCGCGAGATCAGGATGGTCTCACGAGGCTACAAAACAACCACCGCCTGGCTTGATGGAGAAAACAGGACAGCTGAGCATCTTTATGACAGTGCACTTTTACTTTCGCCCTCTGGGGGGAGCCTCGCTGGAAAATCAACCCCCGTTGCATAGTATACCTTTAAAATGAAGCGTAGAAGACTTCTTCTAAATATTTTTATTTTATTTTAGTTTTTACAAAGGAAATGTTTACTTAAGTGAAAAAGGAAAAAAAAAACAGTAACTGTGTGATTATCAGACCGACATTACATGTTTCACCTTGTGCACCCCCTAGCGGCAGCTCATGCCCTGACCTAGATCATCTCTACACAGAAGCACTAGTTTGTTTTTGTTTTTTGTTTTTTTGTTTTTTTCCTTTTTAGTGCACTACCTAAAAAACTGTGTTTTAGGTATATCCTTCTTTGGAAATTTATAATCTCTGTATCCCGCTTTTACACTTGTTTATGATAATTGTTGCGGAGTTGGTCACTTTATAGGGCAGTTTGGACAACAGGGCAATCAAGCTTCAGAAAGCCTCGCCTCATTTTGTCTCCATGAACAGTCGCTAATATGAGCTCATTTAAACCCATAAAAGCTGTTTACGCTCAGCTTGGGGGTCAAGGCTGACATACGTGTTGTATAAACAGAAGCAACAAATCAGAAACAAAGATGTCTTTAATAAACACTTTGAAAGCCAGATGTTGTTGGACAGCCCATCTGTAATGTAGAACATGAGTGTGACATATCTGATAATCATCAAACAATTTGTGGATGTGTTTGTGTGCTGTCAGTGGGAAAGAAGTTTTCCGCTCATTCCCGCCTATTCCCCATCCCCTACCCCTCCGCCCCCCCACGTAAAATTAATTTAGGCTGCAGAAACAATGACATTCACAGGCTTGTCACGGCCACTGAGGCTTTTCAACTTTACACATGAACACACATGACAGCGGGGATTAGCGCGCGGCGTGACTCATACGACCAGCTACCGAGCGTGCCTCTCAGCAGCCATGTGATTTCAGGCATGACGCTAAATGACTGCACAGACGACAGAAGTCCTGCACATAAAAAACCATCGGGGTTGGCCTTAAACAACTCTTTTCAGTGCCGCTTTTCAGTTCTCAGGGCAGCGTGGCATCTGATCCGCTGCGGAATTTACCTCGAGGTGTCGCTGAAAACGGTCCGCGCTTGGCTGAAGCGAGACAAAAGGGTGACATTGTCAGTAAAACGAAAGAGGCATTATCACAAGCAAGACAGAGGGCACAACGGCAGATGATAGCGACTGAAAACAAGACGGAAATAGACTCAAGGACACCTTCCAACAGTTTATGCTGAGAAAGGGTCTGTTTGTGTCAGACCTGGCGACACGTGAACCTCAGTCTGTGAAGCAAACGTGATGCTTTTTGCTTTTCCGTCAAACCACGCATCAAGGGCGTTGCATCCTGCGCTCTAGCACCACGAGTACTTGCTCTCCCTGCACCGATCTCCATTTTTCCCCCTCAACTTCAGATTGAAATAATTGCAATTTATTGCTTAACTCTATTTCCGAGTGGTTTCTATTATAAAGATCATACTTTGTGGGTTGTGGCTTGTCATTGCTACAGCGCGTCCTCAGACTGAAGAGTTCAAACAGTGTGCATGACTCGTTGTAGACCAAAGCTACCGAAAATGTTGACTCCTTTCAGAGCAAAGGTTTTTACGCCGTTTTAAAAAGCGGCGGAGCAGAAGAATGCGCAGATAACCTCTGCATGCATAGCTGCATGTCAGAAAAATGTTCGCCCTTGTGCTAAAGGGGCGTTTCTACATGCTTTACCTCGTTGCATTATCACTACGCCTCAGATAACCCCTGCTACTGATCATTAAGCTGCGCAAACATGACTCCCGACTGCAGTTCTGGACATCAAAATAACTTTTTACACTCGCAGCCAAGAAAGATGAAAGCGCAGTCTAATTTAATTATTAGGGCATGTAGCTCTATCTCTGTGTCCTCGTAGGACTTCAGTCAGCCGCGCTGCAGAGACTGCATCACCCGGCTGTTATGTAACAGAGTTCACATTAAAGCTTAAGGAAGTCTGGGGGGAAGAGGGAATATTCTGTTTTTAGTTTTTTTCCTGGGGGGCAAGATGAAAAGAGAGCTAAATCTAAGGGAAAGAAGAGCTACGGAGAACCTGATGAACAAAGTGACGGGAATCTAAGGTGTTTGTATCAGAAGGAATGACAGAGATGGGGAGAGAGGAGGTTGGATATCTATGGACATGTTTTCATGGCTTGTTCAGATGGGTTCTGTGGGCTTTTTTTTTCTTTACTAAAAGAGTTCTTATCCAGATTTATTCTAAAGAAAGACGCAGGTTCCTTTAGCCCATTTGTTCCACTCCAACCCTGTTTAGACATCAGTAGAAAACTTGGCAATGCCTTACTATCTGTAAGGCTCTTGAACCTTTGTCAAAATTACAACCACCAACTTCAACATTATGTGAAAGTCCAACACAGAGTTGTGCTTAATCTTCCTACTTGCCAAGCGCAGTGACGGCAGATAAAGAATAAATACAGGTTTTCATTTTTACTGGGTGGACTGGTGTTTAGGGTCATTGTCCTGCTGGAAGGAGAACCTCTGCCACAGTCTGGGGTTTGCGTTGTATTTAGCTCAGTTCGGCTACCCCATCCCTTCTGAATGGATGCATCATGCTGCCGCCACCGGGTTTAACCATGGGGATAGTGAGCCTGTATATTTAGTATTTTTAGCTCTCATCTGACCAGAAACTCTTCTTCCACATTCGTCGTGTCCTCTTCATGACTTGTGGTAAAATGTAAACTGGTCAACACTGGCTTTCCTCTGGCCATTTTCCATCAGGGACTGAATGGTCCCTGATGGAAAACTATCAGCCGTGTGTTGATAGTTTTGGAGATTTTCCATACTCTCTCCACTTTGAGATGATCTGAGCAGTGCTTCAGTCAAACCTTGAAATATTATCAAACCTAACCTCCTTTAAACTTTATGGCAGTACTATCTGCCTGAACTCTTGTTTGCTCCTCGGTCTTCATGATGTTGTTTGATCACTAATGGCCTCTAACAAACCTCTGAGGCTTGTTAGAGATTTGAGATTGATACCAACATGACAATAACACACAGATGGGCTCTGTTTACTAATTAGGTGGCATTCAAAGGCAACTGGTTGCACTGGATTTGATTTAGCGATATTAGAGCAAATGGCCTTTCACTTTCCAATTGTGCTCTACTTCGCGTGGAATGGAAAAATACTGAAAGCAAAACAAGGCAGAGAGAGTAGAGTGGAGTAGAGACTGTTATGTACAATGTAGACTGTGTCCAACAGTGTTATGATGAAAGAGAGCAAACTACTGCGAGGGACGATGCCAACACTCAGACAGACAGAGAGGGAGGGGAGGGGAGGGGAGGGGAGGGCAGACTGGATCACAGGGAGGGAGGCTGGACCAGGGCAGCCTCAGAACGAGGGAGGGAGATAAACAGAGCGCTCAATCGTTTCAGCAGTCAGTGTGGGAAAGAGAGCAGCCATCACCACAGATGTTTCAGCCCGTAGCAGCGACTTAAGCTCAACTCCTGAGAACTGTTGGAGGATTGCTCTGGAGCAGAGCCACTTCGGGATTTTAACTCTGCAGCCTGTTTCCCCCGTGAAAGGGGCTGGATGGCACACTGATTCACAAGGAAGCTGGAAGAGCTGAAGAGATTTTCTTTGCTTCTGACTTTCCTGCACAGGGAGCACCATGCATATCCTGCAGCCGTACTGCATTAACAGGTTGGTGGGTAAAACCGTACCAGTGCGCACCAGTTCTTGTTTCAGCAGGTGATCCGTGTTTCCGCTCTGATGGCAGTCATCAGAACATTCAATTTGCAAAACGATAAAATCCAATTAGTTGGTCAAGGAATTTCGCAAACGATGCCTCCAGTTAGCTAATAATTCACATGAGGTTAAGTATTTTGAACAAACATTGCCTCGGTATTAACATAGAGAATCTTTAGAACATGTTTATTTATTTTTTTGTTTCAGTTTATGGTTTTTGGAGGATTCTAGAAGCTGCTAAATCAAGAGTCGGCTGTCCCGGTCCACCACAACACCTTCTGAGCAGCTTATTTCTTACCTTTCAGCCTCTAAGCTATATTATTAGTCTTTGTTTGCATTTCTTGGAGATATTGTGAGTGTTTTATACGACTCCACATTACATTTTGTTAAGCAGTGGGCATGTATCTCTGCGTGTGTTGTTGTTATATTCTACCTTTAATGGTCATTTAATTACTATGCCTTCAAATAAGATCCATAAGCATTTTAATTATAGCCGAGAAATTCACAAATGATTGAAAAATAGGGAAAAGCTTATAATATCGTAGTATTACCAATTTTACCGCTATTTATTCATCATTCTTCTTAGCAGTGATCAGTTTGACCAGACTGCTGTTGACTACATGTGTGCAGCTCCTCTAGTGGTTAAAATAGAAATTTTTTAACGTGCGAAACATGTTCAACCCAGTCTGGATGTCTGCCTCCTTTTGCATCGCTGCTGTCTGCCTGCTTCCAGTCGAAGCTCATGACAGCGGGGTAACCTCAGCTTCCAGACCGGACAGCGAGCTCTCCTGGGAACCCTGTTTACCCGTCACTCGCTGTCATCCCAGCTCCCAGTAACTCCACCACGCTGGGGGAAACATGTCCCAATTTAACTGAGAGGTTGTTGTTTTTTTTCCCCTCTCTCTCTCTGTAATTCAGCTCACTTTCACCAGAAACAGGAATGCAGATTTTCCCACCAGAGAGCAAATTGACCGTGTGCACTGCTATAAAACCGAATATGTCCGCTCCACCGTGAAGAAGCAAGAACCGGAATACGTCAGCAAGAATCTTTTTCTCTTTCTGGCTGGAGAAAGAAATCGGATTTGACAGCTAGTGGGAGAATGAGAGGCAAAGGGAGGGAGAGGGAGAGGGGGGGGGGGACACTGGTGTTATCTAATGCTGCTGATGGAGGTCAGGAGAGGGGGTGAGAGGAGAGGGATGGGGTTGAAGGGCAGCTGCAAAATAGGAAAACACTAGAATGAAATGGAGGGGGCTACAGCTTCGTGCATCAAAGCGAGATCTTATGACGTCAAAATGGGGCCGGCTGGATTGGCTGAGAGAAAAAAAGCAAAGGAAGCACACTTCCTGGAAGTGCAAGAAAAGTGGAAACATAGAGAATCATAGAACCAGACAGGAGGCAGTAAAGAGATTAGTAAAGGAATTATCTTTATCCCTGGAAAATCTGCATGTGCTGACGATTCCTGCATGTGTCTGACCATTGATATGATTTACTCGGTTCTGAGTAATCCCGGAAAAACACTAAACGCGTGGACTGGACTGACCTCAAAATACCTCGGGATAAAATGAAATGAGATGATTTAGGGTGGGGGGGAGTATTGTTTCAACCAAGGTAAAGATTATACAGAGCCAAATATCCTCCAGTGGCCACAGCACAAAAATACAGAATACTATCACTTCTAAAGGTGATGGTTCACGTAGCTCAGTTTATTAAATTTTTTTGGCAAACCAAACTTGAGGCAAATGTTTGATTTGATGCATTGTTTTATTCATTGACTCTGTACTGCTCACTGATAACAGAACTGATAAAGCAACCAAAGGTGACCAAAGTTCCAGATTAGATCGAAGTCAAAGTAGGAAACGAGGCAAAACAATAGATGCGGCGCAAGAGACGAGAGTACACATTACTGGCTTCATGAGAGTGAGATGAGATTTCACTTAACAGCCAGCGTGCTCAGATCAATACCACGCTTACAGGATTTGCATCAGTTTAACTTTGTCTTCCTCTTTTGTAAAAACTGTGCACATGTGCATAGTTAGTTTTTGTTTCTCTTTTTATACATCTACTTTTAAAATGTCTTGATTCCGAGCAAAGTGTGCATAAACTTGGTTAGTAAAGCTGATTCCGACTGTTTTGTGGAATGAATCTCTGTTGCCTAATCAGCTCTCTATCATTGACAACTAGGGTTTCCGTCTGATAGTGATTTAATTGAAGTGACATTGTGGTGGAGATAAAACTGGGTTGGCTGGATGATTTAGGTTTGGGCCCGTGGCAGTCTGCTGTAAATTTGAACGGCTTACTGATATTATTGGACCTCAGAAGTCCCGAAAGAGACCGTTTTCTGCTTATCAGCTGCTTTCCTCCCTGAACTCTTTCATTCGGAATCTTGAGCTCTAAAATTGTTATTTATATACATACTTTAAAATATACTTTCCAAGTCAGTTTTAATTTCAGTCAGTGCCAAAAAAGTTGGACAAAATGTCCAAATTGTTTAATATTGTTAATCATCGGTATTCCTTTCTTGTTTGTTTTTTTGCCAGGTGGCCGGATGTGCCGAAGCGAAAGCGGAAAAACAGCCAGTGCTCTGTGAAGAGCATGTCTGGTAAGGATTCTAAATCTCCTCCGTCATCCTGCTCATGTTGTCACCTCCAAACAGCAAAACATTTCAGAACAGGTTCCTGCTGAGATGCTCAGGCTGAAGACATGCAGGAGGATTTAGCCATTGATCAGCGTGGCGCCTGACTCTGCAGCTGGCTCTCCTCAGCTCTGAGTGGGTTCCTCCTCTGCATTAAATTTATAATCCCCTCTTTGCCGCTTTATATTCCTCCACAGAGGTTTTGTTAAACAGAATCACCCACCTAGGTGGGTTGTGCTGAGCAGAGCAGGACTATGAAGGCTCAGAGTTTAAGTGCAGGGTTACTAAATGAAAAGTATTGTCATTTAAAGCTGAATATATGACATTGTTAGAGAGAGGCACTTTCTTGGGATTTTGTGGCCAATATATGATCCCCATTTTTTGTTTTTATTGGTTTTGGGTTTTTTTGTAAAATTTTGACCTGCCTAACCAACTTTAAAGAATCCTGATTTCTCTTTAGGAGCTATGAGAAAATGTAAGATCATTTGTCTAATTTTCTTCTAGCCTTCCTTAAATTAAATGTCATTAGTTATTTATTGTAGGAGTAAACGGCGACGTCACACTGGGTGTATGATAGGAGAGCAGTCATTTACATTTTAAAGCAGAGGTAGAATGATGGAAGAACTGGCATTTTAAACCATCTTTAATATTTTATCAGCGTTCAGCATGGCTAGCATCACCCTAACTTACATTTTCAAAAGGCTGTGGCCATTTCCAAATCCAGCTTGTTTCATAACAGCGGCTCAAAACTGCAATCAATATAACAAAGCAACTATCATGTACTCTGTTCAGCCTTCCTGTTATCTGCTCAAAGCCTTGCTCTCTCTTGCTGTCCCAGAGCCTGAATGAGCAGCAAACTCGACACAACATGTTGAAAATGCACTTTCTATTTAAATAGTCTTGCACCTCCGTTCTTGAATATTTTTTTAAGTTCCTTCCTGATACTGAAAACAGCTGACTTTGAGTCCGCTTCCCTCAGTAACTATGTCCACAGGGTTATTGTTACCCAACCCTAGTGCTCAGGTATGTTCCATTCACAGATCAGAAATAGATCAGCCGGTCGGGATTAATCCTGGTGAAAATCACCTGATTCTGGTCATATGCCCAGTTTCTCAGTTTATTCCTCTGTAACATTTGATCAGAAATATATTGTCGATTGTTTCAAAGTACACACGCGATCCTTCGAAGCATTTACAATGATGTCAGGACATAAACATAAATGATCTGATTTCTTAAATCACTGTGATTGTTATTTTAATAAAAGCTTCGGTAAAACCCAGAAACAGTGTTTGAGAAACAGTGACTCCTTAGCTTACATACTGCAAACATAGCTGCAGTTTTATTAGTTTACTTCATTACCCAGTACTGCAGAAAGGGGGTGGCACACCCCACAAAACAAATGGCATCATGTGGAAATATTCAAGCAACATCTCAAGAAATCAGTGGGAAAGTTTAAAAGCCTAGCTACAAATATTGAAATGGAAAAGTGACCCTGAATTATAACTCTATGTCATGTGTTCTCCTTTTAAAGTTGTTGTCGTCATAGGTTACGCACCACTTTATACACATTTAAAATGAAAAAGTTGGGAAAAACTGTTAACAATTCACATTATAGACCAAATCAACTGCACAAAAAAAAAAAAAAAAACATTGTAGCCATGTTGAAATAAAGTTTGAGAAGAAAAAGCTCTTCCTGCTGTTGACTGCTCATTGCCCTTATTGGTTCCAGAAGGCCTGTAAAGGTGGTTCTGTTGGGTGTCTTACCTGAGATTCTTGGCGCCGTTGTCTCACTGTATACAGATTAATAGTTCAGTCCCTCTGCAACAATAGAGCTGTAGCAGTTAGACAAAGAAACAGCATGCTTCAGTTCATATAGTAAGAGCTTAGGGCATCAAAGGAGGCATTTATGAGAGAGCAGGCAGATAGCAGGTTGAGATGAAAAGAGCGTTTCAGGACTCCTTGAAGTCTAAACCTCTTAAGCTTGCGTGACGACGGCTGTTCTTATGTATGTTCAATCCTGTACCATAGTCTCTTGGGGCCCTGTGTGTACAGGTGCTTCACAGAGGCCCCTGTGATAACACTCACCCCCCTTCCTTCCCCATTTTACTCCCCTCTTCATCCTCAATGTCACTGTTATCCCCTCTTCTTCCAAACATCTTCACCACCTGCTGGTTTTCCCCTCATTTTGCACTCTTTTTATCACCTCATCCGTCACCCCATCCCATCTCGCTCTGTAACCTCCTCCTCCTCTCCTCTAGCTCTTAGTGTCTCTGTTCCAGGTTACATCCCCAGCTACCTGGAGAAGGACGAGCCGTGCGTGGTGTGTGGGGACAAGGCCACCGGCTACCACTACCGCTGTATAACCTGCGAAGGCTGCAAGGTACAGGGGAGCAATTCTTCCTCCCTAACATGTGCTGAGAAACAAGGTTGTGCACCGATCAGCGCCTTGCACTAGAATTTGCACTCCCTGAACCTTTTCACCTCTTGTTATTTTACAGCTACAAGTTTCTCTGTATTTTATTTACACCTTATTTAGTAAAAATTCACAAAGTATTGTGAATTTAAGGGGGAAAGAAAAGAGGTACATGGTTTTCAATTATTGTTTTTTACAAGTAAACAAAGTCTGAGATGCATCCATGTTCAGCCCCCCGAAGTATATAACATGTGGAACCGCCTTTTGGGGTACCAGCTTTGGTTTTCAAGACTTACCACAAGTTAGTCAGTTGGCTTTAGGTCAGAACTTTGACTTAGCCATTCCAGCATGACACACAATGCGACCTGGATCTAATAAACGTAGGTACGATTTCATGTTTCATGTGTGCACATTGTATGATCACCGGTTACCTCTGAATCGGTTAGGACGTACGGCAATAAGCAACTTCATCAGTGTGAGCTGCAGCAGCGTATGCCATCCATCTTACAATGTTTTGCTGTGCAATCCAACAAAAGCACACAGTTTAGGAATATGTTTGCAGCCTTGGTCGGTATTCCTTGTGGCTATTTGTTTGCTCCAAACAGACGAACTTTTTGATTGGACCGGTTTGGCTGTAAGCTAATTTTGGATCCTGTGTGTCACTCTGTCAACGTTTCTTTTTTTCTACCTTGCACCATAAATAATGCAAGGTAGATAAAGGGCTACTTCCTTTTAACGTCGAGGGCTCCTAATAGTAGCGTATGCTTATTTCCCATAGTGCATGTGCTAACAGCAATGCACTGTGGGAGATATACAGCATGTCATGGTACACTGCAAGATCTCTGACCACTTGATCTAATTGCAACCCTGTATAAAAGCACGTTGTATTCTCCGATAAGTTCTTTACGTTCTTTTTCTCTCTCCCGTTTTGTCCCTCCTTCCAGGGCTTCTTCCGCAGGACAATCCAGAAAAACCTCCATCCTGCTTACAGCTGTAAATATGAAGGCTGCTGCATTATTGACAAGATCACCCGCAACCAGTGCCAGCTGTGCAGATTCAAGAAGTGCATCTCTGTGGGCATGGCCATGGACTGTAAGTCTCTCCTTCATTCCTAGTGTCCTTGAGTTGTGGAAGAGCATTTATTGCATTTCCGGTTCTGTTGAGCAGCAACCTTCAGGATACTTTGTAAAAATCCAAACTGAGGACCTCCACCATGTGTTGGAAGTTTAAAAAGTCAGGTCTAAAGCTCTACAAGAACTCACTTAACCCTTTCACTCCGCCCATCTGTACTTCAGTGGTGCTCGACGAGAGCAAGCGCGTGGCCAAGCGGCGCCTCATCGAGGAGAACCGAGAGCGGAGGAAGAGAGAAGAGATGGTGCGGACGCTGCAGATGAGGCCGGAGCCAGACAGTGCAGAGTGGGAGCTGATCAGGATGGTGACGGAGGCCCACCGGCACACCAACGCCCAGGGCTCCAGCTGGAAACAGAAGCGCAAGTTTCTGGTAAACTTTGTTTTTTTTACAACTATTTCTCACTGGAGTTTCAAGGCTGCCGCATCTTGTGTTAAATGAATAGAAACTTTCACGTGGAAACGTTGATAAATAGCTTTTTGAGTCTCTATTGCCTCTCTCACTTCTCGTTCACTCCTAAAGGCATGGTTTGGATGTTTTGAAGAGAGCTGTCTGTGAAGTTCTAGCAAGCGATATTTTCCTTGCCTCTCGTAGAAAGATGCCATATTACTGGGAGTTTGTAGAAAAGTTAAATAAAGTTGTGGAAGTCAGTCACTTAGGGCCTCTATTTTTTTAATTGACTGATTTTTAACAATTTAAAGCAACCAAACACTGAATACAACAGTATATTAGTGGATATCTTTCAGAAGAGACACATTTTAAAAAGTTTTCTCATCCACAGGTAAATGAAGTTAGTGATGGAGCTGCACTGATGAGGATTTTGTGTCCAGAATTCAGTCTCTGCTTTTTGTAAAGTTTTCACCAGCCGACACAGACTTTAGCCAGTTCCGTTTTATCTTCGTGAACAATCCTTTGAGTCCTTCTATTTTAGGGTCTGGGTGAACTTGATTGTTAGAAATGGTGTAACAATTAGAAAACATTTACTTGGAAGAATTAATCAATATTTCCAGAGTAGAAAGCATGTAAGTTTAACAGCTAAAAGAGGTTTAAAATACAAATTACTATTAATTACAGAACTTCCAGCCATTTTTTTAAATTCACTTAATCAGCAAAAGTATTTAAATTCCAATCTTTTTTAGATAATTTTACATAAGTTTTATTAGTAAAGTCTATTCCATGCTAACTATTCTGGCAATGGTTGACTATCTATATATTACAAATCTAACAGAGTTAAGAAGCTTCTGCTCAATCAAGTATTCCTAAACCTCAGGATGACAGAATGTAATTAAATGTTAATCATAATCCCTTTCCTTAATAAACATTTGCAGCCTACCAGTCTAAATGCATCATACCAAACTCATGTAATTAATGAAGATATACTCATATTCATAGCCTAGTTCTAAACTAGTTGAAGCTGGACACTACTTCCCATAGTCACTACAACACAGACACTTTCTTTTCCACAGGTCTTTATGGGAGTTTTGAACTTTTACCAAGGTGATGCTTTCACTGATTACAAAATCCATTTGATCATATCTGTGTTAATGTTCTCTGTTGGACTGCGTACACCATGGCTTAGAATAAATGTTGACAATAACCACAATTTCTTTGAATTGTTACCAAATTTAAGAAGCTAATTTTCTAATTTAACTTTTATTGAACATTGTGAAGTAATATGCTCATAAAAAAGTTCAATACCCTGAAGAGTTCCTTTTTAACTGTGTCAAAATATGCTGGTGAAGATTCTCAGTCATCCAGGTCATGGTCATTCCAAAAAAAGTAAAACACACAAACAAGTGCAGTCGCTTTGTTTTTTTACTTTTTTGGAATGTGTCAAAATAGAAAATGTAAAGTTAAAAGACTAAATTTCCAGAAAACCATGAAAACACAGGTATAAATTTTCATATACTGTGGTAACTGATGGATACCTTCATACAGTGGTGAATGGTTACCAAGCAACTATTTCACAAAGGCAAGAGCAGTTTTACACTTGAATACACGTGCATGCAGAGGTTCAAAAAGACAAGGACACACAGAAGAATACCTCCTGTTCCTGGGGCGGGTGAGTAAAGCAGCCGGAGCATAATGGCTGCTGCTGCTTGACAACATCAATGCTTTTTCACTTCCAGTTGACCCTGATCTCTGCAGACAAAACATCGGCAAATTGCTCCAAAAACTCCTATTCCTTCGATATGCACATATGAACATGTGTTTGAATATGTTATGTATGAAAATGTTTTCACCAGAAGGGATAAACCTTTTTCTCTAATCTATTTTCTAAAGCAATTCAGCTTCCTTAGTAAGCAGTCTGTGTATATGTTATTAGTTTAAGCTGTGAATGACTGATTGTAGTGTGAAGCCCTTTGGGGTCATTTATCATTTTTCTTGCATATTATATCTGCCATCACATGTGGAATTGTGTTACCTGCTTATCCTTTAATAAAGGTTGATGATTTTTTTTCTCATCTATTCACTGATTTAGATACTCAAGTCTAAATCTGCCTAATCTATTGTTAGCAAACATCTGCAGACTAAGCCCAGTTTAGACCAGGGGTTTTCGTTTCCGTGTCCTGCCTCGTTGACAGATGAATGCCTAATATGTTGTTTGCAGTCAGACGACATCGGCCACGGTCCAATGGTGCCCACTTCAGACGGAGACAAAGTCGATCTTGAGGTCTTCAGTGAGTTCACCAAGATCATGACCCCCGCTATCACCCGTGTTGTTGACTTTGCCAAGAAATTGCCCATGTTTTCAGAGGTTGGTCGGAAAGGATGTTAAAAACCTTTTGTTAAAAAATGTTGTTGGACGATTTTTGATGCAGTCCATTATTATGCCTTAAAGTTAACTCTTTTCCATCGCATGTTTAAACATGTCGCTCCAGTTGTGCAATCAGCCATTGTTACCTGGTTGTTAGATCAGATCTTGAGACTTACATTTATCCCCTCCATACATGTAAAAGCAGACTTACAAGAGTTTTATCTGTCAAGTAAAAGAAAAAGCATACACGCTTTTCAAATATTTTTGCAGCTCAAAACCTGAAAAGTGTGGTGTGCATTTATATTTAGCCTCCTATAGCTTGATCCCCACAAAATGAGATCCTCAGAATCATTTTACAGCAGCATTAAGCTCCACTCAGGTATTGCCCAAATTAGTGAAATTGCAAAAGCCTTCTTAATCCCTAAGTCTTTTGACTTTTGATCACCCTTAAATGTGTTTCATTAAACGTGTTTCATTATGATCTGATGGGAAAAATCTGAAAACTGTGGCACACCCTTGCATTCAGTACCATTTCTTCTGATGCCTCAAAAAATGCCCCATAAAATACATTGTAAGCAACCGTCTATTGAAGTCAGCAGCTCATTAGTATATAGAGTCTACTTGTGCGTAAATGAATCCCAGCTTAAATCCAGATGTTCTATCAAGGTCCCAGGGGTTTGTTAGAACAGCGTGATGAAGACCTGGGAACCCAGCAGACAGATCAGGGAAAAGATGTGAGAAAGTTTAAAAAGCATTTAGGTTATAAAACAACATCTTAAGACCTGCCACCAAGATCCTTCTAGTCCATCATCAGAAAAGGAAAAGACTATGGAACAACAGCAAATGTAAGAACGTTAAGGAGAGAGAAACAGCCAAGTGGCTCTTGATGTTAATAGATTATATCACCAACATCATGGAGGAACCGTACACAGCAGGTGAGAGAGAATTTGTCAACAGCTTTTGTTTGTGCACCTGCTGGATCTATGTTTTAGGAAACAATGGCAAGAAGAAGGCCACTGTTGAAAGAAAGCCATAAGAAATCAGGTCAGCAGTTTGCCACGAGCCATGTAAGGGGACACATGTAGAAAATTGTTCTTTGGTCACATGAGACAAAAACTCAGCTAATGCCGTGTTTTGCACACTGGCCACTAAGAAGAGAAAAAGAGGAAAATAGCCTGCGCACTAGGATATCTACTATGGAGGTTTTGTTCCCATATTAAGAGATAAGATATCAAAGTGGAGAAAACAACAGATTTCACCACATATTTTATAAAAAATATGCCGTTTCTTTTGGCTCCTTGAGCTATTTGCTTTACCTGGTGTGTTTTGTGGCACCCTTTGAATGGGAGCTATCATTGTAATCTAATCTACAAACACCAGGGCTTCCTGCAGACATCCATAATGAGTCCCAATTCAGACCCTTGCTGCGGGTCTGAATTGAACATCCACACAGTGTATAGCACATTATTCCTATTTTTTATTTATTCTAAAAAGAAAAGTTTGTAAACCTTGTATTAACTGTGTTTCTTCTTGACATCAATAACTCTGAATTGTTGTTTGTGTGCCAGCTGCCTTGTGAAGACCAGATCATCTTGCTGAAGGGGTGCTGCATGGAGATTATGTCCCTGCGCGCTGCTGTACGCTACGACCCTGAAAGCGAGACGCTGACGCTCAGCGGCGAGATGGCCGTGAAACGCGAACATCTCAAAAATGGTGGGCTGGGGGTTATTTCCGACGCCATATTCGATTTGGGCAAGAGCCTGGCACAGTTCAACTTGGACGACTCTGAAGTGGCTTTGATGCAGGCCGTGCTGCTCATGAGCTCAGGTGAGGTATCACTGATGCTACTGACAGCGATGGTTGCACTCGCTGCCATAAACTCATTCTCCATTTATTCACTTCAGATCGCACAGGGCTGACGAGCGTGGAGAAGATCGAGAGGTGCCAGGAGGCCTACCTGCTGGCGTTTGAGCACTACATTAACTACCGTAAGCACAACATTCCCCACTTTTGGCCAAAGCTCTTGATGAAGGTGACGGACCTGCGTATGATCGCCGCCTGCCACGCCAGCCGCTTCCTCCACATGAAGGTCGAGTGTCCAAACGAACTCTTCCCGCCGCTCTTCCTGGAAGTCTTCGAGGACCAGGAAGTATGACTTTGCACCCCGCGCTAAAAGCACGCGTTTTGGCAGGGAGACGGAAGCACTGACAACGGACGAACGTCATAGGAAAAACTGGATTTTGTTTTCATTTGTGAGAACGTGCCCTGTACATTTTTTTTTTTTTTTTCGGTTTGTTTGCCCATTTGTTGTCAAACACAAGACTGACCTTCTGCCACCAGCAAGTTTTCATCAGCATCAACGGAAACACAGGCATTTTAAACTCCGCTTTCTGAGAGGTGTGCACATACACATCTTCAGGGAATAGTTTTCAAACACTTTGCCACAAAGGTACATCTATATGCAAATCCAAATTGCATAAGTAAGGAGGGCTGGGCTGTTGCCACACCTAATGCAAACTGAGGGGCTTTGCTAGCAGCACACCTGCCTGTAATCTCCAACAGGTGTCTGATGTTTGTTTTTTTTTCCCTGTCCGGCACCTGACAGCTGGCACTAAAGACAATCCCTCCACCCGGCCCGCCTCAAACCCACCTCCCTAGCAGCTCCACCAACAACGGCTTCCTCTTTCTGCGCTCTTTTCAATCCACTACGACCCTGAGAGTGATCGTCGACCTACCTCCGTCACACAAACCTTCGCACCGAGAAACGCACTCACAGAATGTACGTGCGCTAAACACCCCCCCCCCCCCCCCCCCCCCCCAACACTGTTACCTCATTTCTTGTTAAATGTATTTCTTTATTTGTATCTGGGGGCAGGTTTAGTTCGGTTAGAGAGCATAGAGCCATGCGCCCGACAGTTACCCATATGCTTCTTGCGGCTGCTGAGAGAAACTCCAGTGGAACAACTTTATAGAAAACACTGATCTACAAAGCATTAATTCTACTGCAGGTCTTACAGCTGAGGATGCTAAAGCATTGAGAGGTGTCATGAACATCACAGTGCATTCTGTAAGCGCTAAACACTGAGTAAGTATAGAGGATTTGTGGTCAAAGAAAGCTTCCTAAATATCAAACAAAAAGCCTTCAGAAGGCTCAGTGAAGGAGTAACATGTGCAGACAAAGTTGTTTGCTGCCCTGGTAAATGTGTGAAAAGCCTTAAAATAAATCTCTTTTTTTATTACATGCTGATGCATGTATTCGCCACACAAATAATATCACACCAAACAAGACTTTTTCTTTCATTTGAGTACATTTATTCAGTTTGGAAATAATCCCTTTAAAATAAATGTAACCTTTTTTTTTTTTTTTTTTACTTTATAGCTAGCTTTATATCAGCTGTTGGCCAGTCCTCAGATACAAGTTGGCATCCAGATAGCACTTTGATATGGAGCAAGGAAAAGCTCTCTCTCACCTATCGCAGATATAAACACGCTGTGTTTGCTAAGCTCTGCTGGGGATTCTACTTGAGCTGTGTAGTTTGGTCTGATGCAACTAAGGTTATTTTTAGCACCGCTTCATCAGCTGGGGCTGGCATGAAACAAAGAGTGACAGTAATGTGGAAGAGCACCTCATGGTAAGGTATGGCGGCAGATCTCTGAAGCTGTGGGCTTAAAGCCTGGTTCACTCGGCAAGATAATTAGCCCGATGTTTACCCCGATCTACCCCTTCTGACAGCCCCCAAATATCGGAATAGGTTTTAAGATAATCTTAAGAGATTTTCCTGCCATGTGTGGTGTGTTATGACTGATCTAGCCTGCTCAGAAGGACATTGGGCCTTGTCTGACCTCAAATAGAGGATATGCAACATGTTGGATTGCCTTGGTCCAATATTCTATCATGTGTGCTGTTCCCCAAGGACAAAACCAGCACGCCCCCTATTGAATGTGATGTGTAGCCAATCAGAGAGTGAGGTGAGGGTAACACGGAGAAAGAAAACACACACAACTCACATATATATATATATATATATATATATATATATATATATATATATATATATATATATATATATATATATATATATATATATATATATATATATATAGTGCAGCAAATGTAGAACCACTGTCTCCGCTCCTTTAGCCAATGGCTTTTTTTTTGTTGTTGTAATGTTTTTACTCTGTTTAAATTAGTTAGCTACCAACTTAAAGGAGCATTACCGACATCTACTGTTGCAGAATATGCCGTCGGCCATGTTTGAACTTTGAACTCACGTCTGATAGATTTGGCAAGATTTCCTGTCTGACATTTGAATGATCCTGAGTGAAATCTGTTCATGTGTGGAGTGTTGTGCTTTATGTCTGACCCCCACACTACGAGCAAACCTGTTATAGCTACGATTTTTTATCGCTGTGTGTGGTGTCTCTCAGACATCGGCTAACTAGTTTAAAGGAACATTAGGTGATGTGATGCCTAATGGTTAAAATCGGAGCAACACATACACGTTGCCTTGGACAGACACCCGCCATTTACCCAACGGTCCTGCGACTGTGAACCTTTTTCATTTTTATTTACACAGGATAGCTGTATAATGTAATATAAATATAAATTTGATATGGAAGCCAGTAAGAGTAGTGGACAAGAAATAGAACAAAATATGTTAGCAGGCTGTTGCTCTTTTGCCAAAATAAAATACCAAATGCTGCGCTCTGTTTTGAGAACCCTGGGAAATCTCATATGATTGCCTCAGGAACCAGGAAGTAAACACGGGCTACACTCTGCAACAAAGTAGTTCTGTACCGTACCTCTAGGTTTGAAAGGAAAAAATAAGATAAAGACATCGTTGATGAGGAGGACAGGTTGTTTATAGGGAATGTTACTTCCACATTCCCTATAAACAATGAGAATGATTTTACAGTAAATATCTTACTTATAGCTCCTTTAATATCTTGCCGCATGAACTAGGCTTTACTTGATTGGTCCTAGGAGCCTTTCACATCTTTACCAGGGGTGCCAACAGATTTGTTCATGCCTGCATGTTTCAAAAGGTAAAATGTATGATTTCCAAGCAAATTATCTAAATAAGTGTGTAGTCTGTTTGTCTCAAACTTCCATCTCCTCCTTTAAACATTTGCAGTTAAAATAACCCACCGAGAGCTTTGTCTTTGTAACCCGTCTTTTTGTCTATGTGACAGGTGCGTCTTCCGTGCGATTTTTGTAGATATTTATATTTAATTTTTCTCCCTTTTGTGTTTTTTGTTTGTGATTCAGGAGGCTCTGTTGGATTAGAGGCAAATCTCATTACTTTATGTAAGGCGACAGCCAGCCTGTCATGTTCCAGCAAAGGAAAAATGAATACATTTATTTTATCACTATGCTGTTTTTTGCCCAACTTTAACATAGCTGAGTACTCTAAAACGTTGTTAACTTAATAAAAGTACTATAAAGTTGTATAAGAAATGTGATGTGCACCTATATCTGTGCACGTGTTTGGCTGAGCACTTAAAAATAGCTTTTCAGCTCATCATGAGTATATACCCACATAAAACCAAACAATCAGCATAATAACACAACATAGAACAAATCAGCTACAGGGTGGACAACACAGAGCAGGGCGGTAGCTTAACGCAGCTTCACTGGTAGCTAGGCTTTATGGTGTGACATATGTACAGTATTTAGTATATTCTATTATTCCCGTTTAAGGCCAGAGATCTCCATTTGCCAAGTCTACATGGTTATCTTGGCAGATTTTTCATTGCAAGGATTCTTCTTAAGGAAATGTGATTTTATGACTCCAATAAATAATACCAAGTTATTTTAATCAGCAAACTTCCCCAAATAGGGATCAGAATTAACTTAATTGGAACCGGAGTGTAATAAAAAGTTAATAAAATGTAACTAAGTTGACCAGTTATCTCCAACAGCATTAAATGAAATGCAGTTTGTGCTATGGCCTAAATCAGTTATCAGCACCAAAATCCAGAAAGACCATTTTATTTTCTAGGAGATCAAACGAACTTAACATTTAGCTGCAAACTAATAAGATTTTCTACTTTGGAGAAACACGAGATCAGCTCATAGCTGCTTGTTATCCAGTCTCTTTCCTTCTAAAAGCCCAGTTTACCTTTTCACTTTACACTTTACACTTGTGTTGTCATTGTGGTCTTTTTAATGTCATTTCTGAGTCAGTATGTTTACAGAAAGCACTTTTTTATTCATAACATCTGAAAACAAACATACACCATTAACAGCCTAGACGAGCTGTTTGCAAATGTGAATAAGTAGCTAGAATACCTCACCCAACACATACCTCCTGTTGCAGTACCTCACAGACACACATTCAAATTTCAGATGTTTTTACTGTTTTCTCATTGATTTGTTTTCTTTTTCTTTATTTTCTTCTTTTTTTTTTTTTTGCTCCTCTCAAAAAAAGTTGTGGGATGCACACGCCTAGCTATCTCAGTGTGTTCGCTTATCGGCGCCCCTGTTCCCCTTCGCTGCCCCGCAGTTTCCTCCCTTTATCCCATCATGCACCATATTGTGGTAGGCACACAGGGCACAACCTGGTGGGTGGTAGGTAGCCATTTTTTGCACACCAACACCCCCCCCCCCCACCCCCCACCACCACCAACACCACCTGTAACTGCCTAAAACCAACAGATTCTACCTCACCCTTATCTCCATGGAGCTGCCCCTCAGTATGCAACACAAGCACATCTGCACGCTCGGATATAATACTGAATATATATATATATATATATATATATATATATATATATATATATACTGTATGTCCCCAATGCAAAGAGATAAATTAGCAGCATTGATCTACTGAGTATGCTGTTCCACCAGTAACACCCACTTGTTCCTTTTTAACGTGGATCAACCCCTGACATCTGTCATGGCGCGCTCTGGTGTTTTCGCCACTTTTTCATTTTCGAACTGACCATGCGGGACCAGGAGTCGCCCTGAGTTCAGTTTTGATTTCTGAACCCAAGCCGACAGCAGGTTAGGGGTGGATGAGTGACATTACAAAGTGCTGCCTGAACCTCACAGAGAACTTTACGGGGGGGACGCCAGACAAAGCCATTTTGGCCCTGTTGGGTCGGGACTCAGGTGGATGGTCAGTGGGAGGTTCAGAAGTAACTGAGTGAGTCAGCAGCGTTCACCTTTGGGTGCTGCTCTAGCCGTCGGGGGGAAGAGGAAACCACAGGATCGTGGGGAAGCGCCATGCTCTGGAGGATAGTCGCTCCATAAAAATGGACTAAATTCTTCCCCAGCCGAAGAGAACGTGTCAATCAAAAGACTGGTCCCAGAAAGCTGCAGGGAGAAATGCACACTGCTGTAAAGACCTCTATCAACCTTATCCCCAACTGCCATCCACTAAAAAAAAAAAAAAAAGAATGATCAGGTTCTTGTTTTGCACTAAAACCACAATGTCTGTATCCTAAACTGGTCTGGACACTTTTCCTCCATGCCTCCTCCTCCGTCTTCGTTTGTCTCTCACCTCATCTCTTGATAACCTTTTCCAAACAGTAAGATTTAGAGCACGGCCTTTAAGTGTTACTAATCTATGTTGTGGGTTATTTAGGGGACACACACACACACACACAGATAGATGAGAAAGGATGATGGAACTGTACAGATTCACATCCGACTTGTCAATACCACTGTGAATGAAAGCGCTGATGAACCGGATCACACCAGAGACAGAGACGACTACCAATTCAGCCATGCAGATGTGTCCATGGGCCTCACAGGAGTGTAGCTTAACACTCTGTAGTGCCTTGCAGAAATATTAATACCCCTTGAATTTTTTTCCCCATTTTGTTGGGCTACAACCACAATCATCTACGTCTTTTGTTGGGATTTCCTGTGACCAGCACTAAAGTTACACATAATTACGAGGTGGAAGGTCAAGGATACAGGTTTTTTTTTCTTTAAAAAAAATACTAATCTGAAAGGTTTTGCTGCACCCTTTGACTCCGCTAGATAAAGTCCACTGTAACCAATCACTAGAAAATCAGAAGTCATCTCAATGCTGCTGTTACATAAACTCCCAAAGAAATACATTGAAGTTTGTGATTGCAATATGAAAAATGGGGAAAAAGTCGAAAAGGTATGAATGCTTTTGCAATGGACTATATGTACCATACATATATGTAAATATTGAAATAAAATTATATATATATATATATTTCTATGCACTATTTGACAGAGAGTTCCATCCCACTCAGAAGAGCATCTGCAACATTTTCTGCCGTGTTTTCAGTCGGCATCAAGGTGCCCGTTTGACTGGTGGCCATTGTGGCTCCAAGTAACCTTCTTAGTCCAGCGACCTTTGTGCATGCCTCCACATCAAGCTAATTCTTTCCTGGGTTTTATTTTTTTTCTCCTGTTCTGCTTTTTCTGAGATCGAGGGGTCAGCTTCCCCATCTGTGACGCAGATGTGAGCTGGCAGCACAGCCTCTCTGTCTCTCCTTCTTTGCCACATGATCAGCAGAGAAGTCCTACGCCTGTCATCTTAAAGAAACCACACCAGCACCTGAGAGCTCTCTGCCTCTGGCTGCTAGGCGGCTGCACCAGCACCAAAACAGAAAAAAAAAACAGTGTGTCTAATGCGGGTTTCTGTTTCAGCAAGCTGCTATGTTGAAACAGACGCTTTGACTTTTTGAAATATGATCTCTTTACATGCATCACCTTTGCTTTAGCTCCTTTATACAAAATATTTCATTGGTTTTATCAGTTTGATACTGAAGTGCAACTAGAACCTTTGATTTGCTCTTCATGTTTTGGTTTGGTTCCTGTTGCTGCTACATTGGGGTCAGTTTATGGGCTACAGACTTGTGCAGCAGCCAGCTCTGCTTCAGTTTAACAATTCATTACTACACCAGGAGGACTTTTCAAGCTTTAAAGCAAAGCTGCAGAATAAATCAATGCGTCTCTGGGGTTTCTTTCACTTTGTGACGGGATGACTGGGATTTCTCGCTCTCGTGTTTACAGTAGCCCAAAATGTGAATTTGATGCTAATCTCTGCCAGTGCACAAAGCTGTAACATTTAGGGCGCTCTCTTTCTGACTTACCCAGGGAAAACAGTCCTCTCTGTCTCTCTGTCTGTCCTGCACTGTCCTCCTGCCCCGTTCCTTTTTTCTGCCTGTTCTGCATCCAGAATCCCACCCAGCTCCTACGAGCACTCATTGGTGGAGTACGTTGACAATCCCTGCAGGAGTGTGTCTCCATGTGGAATGTAAAATACTGCAATTATGTGATTAAAGACACGTTGTGAAAACCTCTGACTCATGTTTTAATGTTTTCAACCAAATGTTCTGCTCACACAAGCCAGGACGTGTGGGGGGGGGGAGTTAAAACTAGACATGAGCATTTTAGCGGTTTTTAAGACCTTTGATCTGCTGATGTTGATTATAACAGATTAAGGATCTCTTTAACAATTATTGTGTAAAGACGAGGTTTTAGTGTTGCTGTTGAGCGGTTATCATTTAGGGTCATTACATAAGCCATTACATTACATTTACCATTGCATTAGGTGCAGAAATGACGTGTGAAAGAACAGATGCTGGAAAACAGACTTCTTCTGTTTTAAAGCAGCACTAAGTATTTTTCCATAAGTCCCTACAATAAGATAAGATAGACTTTATTGATCTCACAGTGGAGAAATTCACGTCTCACATCAGCTCAATAATAAAAAGAAGGTGCCAAAAGGAGGAAAAGGTGCATGAGGTATATACAGTGCGTCCACATATGGATCAAGAGAAAAAAAAAGAAAGAAAGCAGAGATGTAAAATGACTTAAGTACATTTAAGGTGACTTATATACATTTGGATCTGACGATGTACATTAAGTAGTACCAGGTAAAGGACAACAGTGAGGTAGTGAGATAACTATAATAGCTGAAGTCACTTATTTACCAGGATTATTGCAAAGGTTATTACACAGGGTATTAAATAGTAATTGCCCATTAGTTATTGCACAAGTTATTGCAGTTATAGTGCAGCATTGTAAAGTCTGATAGCAGCAGGGATGAATGACCTGCGGTAACGCTCCTTTTTACAGACAGGATGTCTAAGTCTGTCACTAAAGGAGCTGCTCAGCTCCTCTACAGTCTGGTGCAGGGGGTGGAAGGTGTTGTCCATGATGGATGTAAGCTTGGACAACACCCTCCTCTCAGCTACTTCCTCCACAGAGTCCAGAGTGCAGCCCAGGACAGAAGTGGCCTTCCTCACCAGCTTATTCAGTCTCTTTCTGTCCCTCTCTGCACTGCCAGGAGCCCAGCAGACGACAGCGTAGAGGAGGGCTGAGGCCACCACAGAGTCATAGAAATTTTTTAGCAGAGGCCAGCTCACTCCAAAGGACCTCAGCCTCCTCAGGAGGTGGAGCCGGCTCTGGCCCTTCTTATACAGGGCGTCGGTGTTATGAGTCCAGTCCAGTTTATTGTTGATGTGAACACCCAGGTATTTGAAACTCTCCACAGTTTCTATGTCCTGCCCCTGGATGTTCACAGGTGAGTGAGGTGGGGGTCTTCTCCTGAAATCGATCACCATCTCTTTGGTCTTACTGGTGTTTAAGCACAGATGGTTCTTCTCACACCAGTCCACAAAGTCCATGATGACCGACCGGTACTCCAGCTCGTTCCCCTCAGACACACAGCCCACAATGGCCGAGTCATCAGAGAACTTCTGAAGGTGGCAGCTGTCCGTGTTGTAAGTAAAGTCTGAGGTGTAGAGGGTGAAAAGAAACAGAGACAGAACGGTACCCTGGGGGGCCCCGGTGCTGCAGAGTGCCACCTCTGACTGACAGCCGTGCAGCCGCACGTACTGAGGGCGGTTAGTGGGGTAGTCAATTGTCCAGTCAGCCAGATGTTTGTCCACCCCAGCGTCCTCCAGCTTCCCCCTCAGCAGCACCGGTCTGATGGTGCTGAAAGCGCTAGAGAAGTCAAAGAACATGACTCTCACAGCGCTTCCAGTGGTCTCCAGGTGGGTGAGCGCCCGCTGCAGCAGGTAGATGATGGCATCCTCTACTCTGATGTTGGGCTGGTAGGCAAACTGCAGCTGGTCCAGGGTGGGGCTCACCACGGTGCGTAAGTGAGCAAGGATGGTACCCTGTGATGGTAATCTAGGTGTTTATGAGACGATTTAGGGGATCTGTTATCTCACCCCCCACTGTCTCTTGCTGGTAAATTACGCTTGCAACTTTCTATGCCATGACCCATTGGCAGTTCTGCGGGTCTGTTCTTGTTCCAGTTGTAAGACGAACAACTTTATGGCAATTTAAGGCTACTGTTTGCCAGTATTTCTAAATCCTACATGTTCTATTGCATAAAGAAGCTGCTTTGCCATTGTCTGTTCAGCCTGTCTGTTTACTTCTGACAGCACCTAGAGCATCTGGCATTGCCCAAATTATTCACACATAGGAATATTATCTTTAAAAAGCTTCCAAATGCCGTTTTTCATCATTGCTTATAATTATTCACGTCACACTGATACTGACAATATCTACCGTAAACTCTTTTTCTCTTTGTAACAACTTTCAAACTGAGAAATGTATTCAGCGGGGTCTTGTAGCATTTAAACTGGGGCAGCAGTACATGATTGCCCAGTTTTACCCCCCTTCTCCCAGTTGGGGAAAGTCTGCATCAGTCAGCACTGGTTGTAGTCAGTCGGCAGGGCGAGTCGGAACGAAAATCTGTTTGTGTGAGAGCGGCTGAAGACTGGAGTCTGCAATCCGACCTCAGGGTCAGTTTATGGGCGATGTAGCACGTTTGTGTTTCCTGAGCCAAATCTGGATGGGGTCGGATGGAGCGAACCGAGAACCGACCCGACTGCAAACGTGTTGCTGAAAGCTAATGAAAAACAGACAGGGACACGACACCAGCTGCAAACTGACTTTTTTGTGTGTTGTTTTTTTTTTTTTTTTTTTACTCTATTTGTAACTATATCACATTATCCGCACAAACACAAAACACCACTGGCCATAATACAGACTATCAGCTGACTAATCAGAATCAACTAATGATAACAAACTAACATAAAAACTAGACAGAGAGATGAAGGTGATGCAGGAGCTTGGGAGTTCATCCTGTAACCACAATGGTTGCTGGTTCAGACCCCCACTCCTACCACCTAAGTCGCTGTGTCCTTGGGCAACCCTCACTTCTGTCGCTCTGCTCCAGGGCGGCTGTAGCTACAGCGTAGCTTATCACCATCAGCGTGTGAATGACTGATTTTAGCGTGAAACGCTCTGGAGTCCTCTGGACTTGATACAAGTACAGACCATTTACTTGGATATTGAGGACCAAGATACAGTAAACGATGAAGGGCCCTATTGAAATTAATCAAATAATTCACACGTTGAACATAAAGGTGAAAATTGACCTTTCTGAATGAAATATATATATAATTTTGTGTCTTCCTGTCCTTCCATAGGACAGAAACTGTTAGTGTGAGCCCTTGTTCTTTCCTAAACCTGTCAGAACCGGGAAAGCTGTGTAGCAGGTCCACAGATTTAGATATGCTGCATTCAGGGATCAGTCAGGATAAACATCAGCTGATTCTGGTCACCACAGTGACATTTTTATTTCAGCCTCCTTTAATGTCATTTCCTAAATAAGTGCTATAATTGGTCAACAGAGTCACTGTAATAGAAATCCAGCTGTCCTAGGAAGGCTTTAGCAGTTTAAGAACATCACAGAGTAATCAGCATCATGAAGCGCACATTTGGAAGGAGGTGATGGGGTCAGACGAGACCCTAGTGGACCGTTCTGGGCTACACCATGACCCTGGAGACAGTATCCCTATGGTGGTGACAGCATCCTGCTGTGGACATTTTCTTCCTCAGCCACAATGGATGCTAGTCAGAGTTGATGGGAAGATGGATGAAATTAAATAAAGTTGAGAGAAATACAGAAAGAGAGATCCAAGAGTCTCCAGTCTGAGGTGGGAGTTGATGTTCCAGCAGGACAACGACCCTAAAGATCCAGCCAGAGCTGTGATGGAGTTGTTCTGCAAAGTACAAAAGACCAAGACAGTGATCGTTTCTGTAATATTTTTGCCGGTGCTGGTTACAAATACATGCCGTAGCTCTGTGAGTGTTGTAAAAAAGGTTGAAAAGCGTGCATCATTTGCCTTCCACATTAACATTACACACTACTCTGTTAATCTGCCACGTAAAAAAACAACAGCATGTGGTGTGAATAATTTTATAAAGTCCTGCGTCCTCTGTTGCTTCATGTAAAATGTGTTATAAACAACATGTTGACAGCTTCTGCAGACAGCGCTTATAAGAAAAGAAAAAGCCCCTGTGTTGTCTTGGTTTGTTGCACCCTGCAGCGTCTCTCACAGTAACTTTGATTGGTAGCACACAGGCTGTGATTAGTCTATCTGAGGCATCATGTGAGACTCAGCACAAGCAGCTGGGCTCATCATGACCTCTTAGCAAAAAGCCACAGTTTTCATCATCTGGTTGTTGAATCAAAGACCGAGGAGATGTGGCCGGGAGCCAATCAGAACACGAGTTATACTTTGTACAATTGAAGTGTCTATTTATATATTTTTATATATCTATATATCTATATTTATATATTTTTATCTATCTATCTATCTATCTATGATAGATAGATAGATAGATAGATAGATAGATAGATAGATAGATAGATAGATAGATAGATAAATATAGATAGATATGCATACAATGATTTGGCAACTTGAAGCTCAAGCAGCTTGACATGACTGATACAAAGTAGAGCGAAACGTGTGGTCCAATGTTTTCAACTTTTTTATGAATAAATATCTGAACCATCCGGGATAGATGTGTGTTCTGCTGGTCAGAGGAGACATTCTTAGAACCACTTTTCACTCAAATTAAGGCTCAAAGTTGGGTCTGTCTCTACCAGCTTTGCAGATCCAGAGATGGACGTTTTTTGCCCCCCATAATCCTTCAAAACACAACTCAAGCTTTTAGGTTTTAGGGGAAAGGGGGCTGAAAACAAAATCAGAGCGTACTTTTCAGATTTTTCACATAGTTTAGACTGCTGAAAAAATATATTCACATTGCAATTATGCATTAGTTTTTGTTAGTCTATGCCATAAAATCCTCAAAAACACAGAAAATTGGTGTTTGAAACTTTTTTTTTTTTTAAGATCCTGTATCAATTTTTTCAGCCTCAGAATGACCCGCTTGGTCTGTTGCATGAACCCAAAATAATATCCATTGAATATTGTGGTTATAGCAAAAACATTTTAAACATATTTTTAAAAAATGCTTATGCATGCTGTTACAAAGCACAGATAAACGGCACAGCAAAGCTATGGGGTGCCATTCGTAAAGTTACAAATGGCACCCCATAAGAGTCAGAAACCAACAACAATATTTCGGTTTATTTAGTCCGACATAAGAGGAAAAAAATGGGAGTTCACTATGACATGGTCATATTTTCACAATGTCATTTATACATTTTTAAATGTGACTATTTCAAACTAAATATTTAATTAGCAAACTAAATATTTAGTTTCAAGCTAAATATTTTGCTTGTCAACTAAATATTTAATTAGCAAACTAAATATTTAGCTTGGTAATTAAATATTTAGTCTGGAACTGTTTGGAACTACTTTATAAATGTATACATGACATGGTGAAAATATGACTTTGAAAAGTGAACCACTTTTTTTCTCCTGTGACAGCTAAAGCACCTGAAATGTTGCTGTGATTTTTTGGCTGTTAAACTTTACAAACGCACCACATACAGTTAACCAGTAGGCGTCACATCAAGAAAAGGCCAAGTATGTTCATGTTTGCATGAAAATGTTTAAATGCTGTTTTGTAGTGCTGACTATACTTTTTTGCTGCAAAAGAAAACCAATCAAGATAATGTAAATATTGAGTGGATGCATTGAATGGATGTCTAGTAGTACAATATGACCAATAAACTGTCAGTTCTTTTGTCTGTGGATTTTTTATTTTTCAACTGATCTGACCTTAATCAGAATCTTTTAGCTTTATCTGAATACTTTAAGTCGAATTGTTTCTGCAACAGGATATGAAAGAGGTTTTAATTCTCTGGTCAGTTGATGGACCTTTTGTATTGTTTTTGAGATAACCACCACTTTCTGCTGCACCTTGTTAACATGCTCTTCAGTTCTTTTTATGTTTGGAGAAGACTTTAGACATATTGCAACGTAAATGCCTGTTGAGGTTACTGTTAGGAAATAAGACTGCTGCTAAATAGTAATGGCTGCGTGCTAAATTAGATATTTTTTATTCCTTTTCCTGTCAGAGTAAAGGAAGAAAAAATAAAAATGCATACTATGGTTTTTAGAGTTTATAAAATATTTTATAAAAATTTTACTTTGCTTTTGTGCATTACTTTTTCCTTATCTATCACATAAAATCCCCCCCAAAAATCAGGGAAATTATGGTTGCAACTTGACAAAATGTGAAAACGTCCAAAGCGTATGAATACCTTTTATGGCAGTGTAGGTGGTAAAAGCACTGATCCAATATTAGAACGCATCATGGCTGACATTCCATATCAGAACAGAGTTAGAGGTCAGGATTAACTCCTAAACCAAGTGTTTTGTTTGAGCAAGCAAACAGAGGTGTGGAATTAAAACTGTGGTCAGGCAGACATCAGTGCAGATATTAAATGACCTCCAGCATCCAGTCATTCTAGTATGTTCTTAAGCCTAATAATAGCCAGGCTTGAGAGAACTGAGCTGCCACCATCCTTCCCTGTGGCCTGAACGGTCACCCAGTGCTGATGCAGCTCTTGTTAGGGTTTTCCTCCAAGGAGCAAGGCTTTCATCGTACTGTTTGAAAAAGCTTTAAATGCATCATGAAGGACATTTGTATTTTGTCATTTCAATTTGTTGGACCTAACAATTTGGACCACTTAACAACAGGCCAGTTGTTCAGTTGTCCAAAGTCCTCTCTACAGATAAAAGGAAAGTTTGCAGAGCTTTTCGGGGACGGTCAACAAACTTGGAAAATGTATTCCCAACTTCAGACGACTGACAGCTCCCCTGCGACAGCTCACACACAAGGACAGAGAATTCCCAACATAAGAATGCCTTTGAAGCACTCAAACAGCACCTGTCCAATCCTCCTGTTCTGTCCTTGTTGCAGGTCAGCGAGTCGGTGGCATTGACATGTGACGCCTCACAGTACGGTCTTGGCCGCAGGAAGGACAGCCTGTGGCTTACGCCTCACGTTCTCCAACAGACACTAAGACTAGATGTCCTCAAGTAGAAAAGGAGCTGTTGGCTGTGGTTTCTGCAGGCGCTAAATTCCACAATCACATCCACAGCAAGCCTGTGACCGTACACAGGTCAACTGTTAGTCACCGTACCGAAGAAACCCATTCAGGCAGCACCAGCAAGGTTACAAAGGATGCTGAGACTTCAAAATAAAATATCACACATGCTGACCAATCCCATGTGAGGCCCTCCTATAACCGGTGGTCTTTAGAGGACACGTTATGGCCATGTTTGTACGCAAATCCCATATACAGAGACTTTGGCCTCGTACACACGTAGAGGCAAAAACGGATATCTCCCCTACATCGTTTTTAAAAATAATACCGTACACACAGGATCGTGTTCAGAAACGTTTTCATCCACACAAACCCAAATAAATTTACCACTGAGCGTTGTTTTACGCACAGGGGGCAGTGTACCGGGAAGCTAAAACCTATGCCAGCCAGTCAGAATCCTTCAAAGTAATGGCGATGTTTAACAGCATTGTGCCTCCATATTGGGAAGGAGAGTTGGTGTAAAACAGCTGACCTCCAAGCGCTCTTTCTCCTTTGCATCTCATTGTATCGGCGCAGCAGGGCTTCTAAACACAAACAGACAAAAAACGTCTGAACCAACTCTAATAAGTTTATAATGTTCCAAGTATGCTTTTACATTGATTAGACGCATATTGTAAATAGTCCATCAACATAGAAATCAGCACCTCTCTGACCGCATAGATTTTTTTTACTGCACTGTATGGCCACGTCTATAACAATAGTTGCACATGTGACGCCAGCGCCGTGACGCTCCTGACCCTGAAACTCCATTTTCTCATGTTCACACCCAAGCTAAAAAATTGAGTTTTTAGAAATCTCCACTTTGGCCGCAGTTTTCACAATCATTCGTTTTAGATGTAAAACGGCGTTTACGTGTGGACGAAAGGCCTAAACGCATAAAAATGGATTTGTTTTCCCAGATATTCCGCTACGTGTGGACTAGGCCTAAATGTTTGTTAGCTAAGTAAGACAGATCTAGCTTTCATTTTACTTTTTAATTAGACACTAGCTGATATTTGTCTCTCAGAATGTGAGTCTGCTACTTTCAGCGCTTTGCCTGACATACATTTCAGGGTAATGCCTGAGACATGCATCATTTGTTCACTAGCAGTCTCAAGCAATAGGGAGCGCCTATGAATTTTACTCCTCACGCTGTGATTATTCTGATGTTTTTTATATTAATGAGGAGACACTAATTTTGTTAGTCATATGAAGCATTCACTGAAATCGGGCATTTCAGTGACTATGAGCCATAATGATCAACATTACAAGAAAGAAGGCTTGAGAAATACTGTATTTCACAGTATATGTGATGAACATCTACATAATATATGGGTTTCACTTTCTAAAATGAGTGACAAATAATATTTAACTTCTCCAGAATGTTCTAATTGTTTGAGTATTACCTGTTTATTGTTATTCTATGGGATTGGAAGTAAATTACTGTTCATTGGAGACGAGAGGAAATAGGAAATCACACAAAACGTTTTCGTCAAATAGGAGCACATTATATTAGCAAAAGCTGTCATCAAAATGTTATTCCAAACGTTTTGTTTTTTTCATACATTCTGTCATATTGAGATCTCTGTCAATTAATCCCAGTGTGAATTGTGCTATTCTGTAAATGTCTCAGTGGTTTCTGTTGGAAAACATTGTCTAAACAGCATCATGAGGAAAAGGAACAGTTTCAAGAAAAGAATCAAGGAAATTCAAGAAATTTAAAGCAAGGTTGAGTCACAAAACAACAACCCACCTTTAAACATTTCTCCGAGCCCTCTTTAGTCCATCATCTTGAAATGGAAAGAAGTATGACATAACTGCAAATCTACCAAGACACAGTTGAGCAAGCAAAGCAGTATGTGACACAACCAAGACCTCCTTTGCAACTGTAGAGGAGCTGCAGAGATCCACAGCTCAGGTGGGAGAATCTATTGACAGGACAACTGTTACTCTTGCACGCAACAAATTTTGGCTTAAGAGTGCCAAGAAGAAAGTCAGAAGAAGTCATATTTGCAGTTTCTTACAAGTCATTTAGGGGGAAACAGCAAACATGTGGAAGAAGGTGCTCTGCCTGGTTAGATAAGACCAAGACCGACCTTTCTTGCATACAAGAAAACTGCTTTGTGTTGTAAGAAAGTAACACTGCATGTCAGCCTCAGCATCTCCATGGCAAAGATACAACAGCGGCACCATCATGCTGTGGGAATGCACTGCACAAGGAACAGGAAGCTGGTCAGAGTTAATGGGAAGGCTGATACTGGGATGTAGGTTCACCCTCCAACAGAACAACAACCTTACACATCCAGTCAATGCTTCAGTGGAATGGTTTAGATTCAAACATATTCCTGTGAAAGAATGGCCCAAAATTCAAACATCAATCAAACCGAGAAGCTCAGGCAAAACTTAAAGAGTGTTATTTGTTATTTCCCCCTATCCAAACTGACTAAGCCTTGAAGAAGGCATTTACATGTGCAAATGCAGTAGAGACATAACTGTAAAGATGTGCAGCTGTAATTACAGCTAAAGAAGGTTCCACAAAGTTTAATGCAGCGTTCATTTCTGACATTTTGGACCTATTTTAGTACCAGACATAATGCTAAAGGATCACGAGTAAATTTATCCCCCAGGGATTATGAGTGTTTAATATTTAATGGTGCAAATCCTGTAATATGGAGCTAGTTCACAGAAAAGCACCCAGATGGAAAACTCTCCAAAATGAGAATGAATTACTGTTCGGAAAGTGACTGTAATTTAGCAGCTCACAGACACCAATACACACTCACTGCTATCACACAATCAATATGTAATCAATGCTGGCAAAGCTTATTTGATCAGTATATATGACAACACTTCCACTTTTAATACTAGTGGTGTCCCCGATACTGGCATCGGTATCGGGCCCAATACCAGCGTCACCTACTCATACTCATACTTGTAAAAGCAATCTGATACTCTGAACCGATACCAATTTTCCTCCTGGGCTGGGCTACGCTGCAACTCAAAGGCTAGACACCACTCTATACCAGTTAGTGGTGCCGTACACTGAGAGGTTGTTTGATGACCCTCAAAAAGAGAAAGGAGATAAGATAACTCAACATATAACAAAATTCATCGCCCTTGATGGTCAATCGTCTTCAGTGGCCAGTTATATTGTTAAGTTATTTGTGATCTATAAGTACCAATTTATTAAGTACTCAGTTTAAGTTCTTGGAATCCACAAGTATCTAAACTAAAGTATGCGTACTTGTGCTCATTCTGGAAGAAAATGGTATCGGGACTCCCCTATTTAATGCTGATATCAGACAGATCAGATCAGACAGAACAGATCAGATGATCATCTGAGATTGACCCTAAAAACTCCTAATGGAGCTAAGAACCTTCTGCGTTTGGTGTCTTTCTTGATTCTGATGTGATAAGAGATTTTTAAAGAAGTAGAAGCTCTGACATTAGCCATGTTGTGTAGGACAGTTATTAAAAGTTACTGTGAGATCCATGGCTGTCATTTCCCTGCTCAAAACCTTGCGCTTCTCGAAGAGAGTTCCTACAAACAATCCAACATGGTGTTAGAAGTCCAGAAACGGACGCTTTGTTATTTTTGTTTTCGGCGGTGGGGTTAAAAAAAATGACACAGCAGGCACAGGAGGCAGATCGCATTGATCCATAGTCAGGGTAGCTCTCTACAGATTAAAATGAGCCACTTTCTGACATCTCCACCGGAAATGTTTACGTGTAAGGCCAAGGACTGGCCAAAGAGGATCAACTGGTTTAGAAGATTCTGTGTTGCTTCTGGACTGGAAAGGCAGGTGGACCAAAATCCATGAGTACATGATTGGGAGACGAGGCAGAGGACATATTGAGCTCTCTGCGTCTGCCTGAGGTGAAGGCAAGGTCGCACGCTCACTCCGTTGCTCAAAGGAATATAATATTTGAAAGGGCAACCTTTAATCAGTGTCAGCGAGAGACAGGAGAAAGAATCGACACAATCATAGCTGCACTACATTGGCCTGGAAGAGACTTGGCAATAAGTGATGGAGAGATTGTAAAAGACCGAATTGTGGTCAGCCTGAGAGACAAATGTCCTTCAGAACAACTGCAGCCAGACCCAGAACTGGGTTTACTAGGGGTAAATAAACGGAATCGGTAAAGAGGCAACGAGAACTGCTGGCAACTAACTCTAAAAGAGATACGTGCAACCAATGTAAAAAAGAAACAGTTTCTAGGCCCAGAGAATGTTGCATGCAATTATTGGTGCAATTGTGGTTAATGATGAAGAGGAAGGTGAAGTAAAAATGTTGGCCTCAATCAAAAAAGGATGAGGATGGCCTGTGGCTTACAGAAATCAAACATAATAATCACAATGCAGTATTAAAAAAAAACAAAAAAACAGCAGGCCGTTGACAGCATCAAAGAAGATCACTCCACCAGGTCTGGTTTACTATGACCCAAATGCAGACACGATTGTCTGAGCTGATTCGTTTTTATACGGGATGGGAACGGTCCTACTTCAGCAACAGAACAGCACAACAGAGAGGAAACCAGTGGAATACACTTCCACAACAGCAACGTGCAGATCGAGAAGGAGGCTCTCATCGTGGGCCTGTGACAGATTCAGAGAGTTTCTCATGGGCAAAACATTCTACATGGCATCGAGACAGACCACCAACCTCTCACTGCTTGTCTGAGAAGGCCTGGATGAACTCCCAGCATGCATTCAGCAACTGAGGACGCATCTGATGAGCGTCTTCTTACACCACATCTCACATGGCAGGTAAACCGGCTGTCTCGGGAAAAATGTGATGTAATTTAAGTAAGGTAAGGTATAATCCATAATTCCCTGTTTTGGTGCGTTGTTTCAGACTGTTGATTTTGATCTGAATTCTCTTTACTCTGACACATCTGTTACTCTAACACATAAGCATGTTAAAACACCTATTTTCTGTTGCTGCACTTTATGTTTGGGAACCCTTTGCGTTTCACATGTCAGCGTGGTAAGGTTAGCTTAGCGTTAGCTTCAGCACCACTATGGCTTCCCTATCTGTCTATCTCTTTCTGAGTCTCCTCCTCATTTTTTCCTCATGTCACTCTCCCCTTAGGAGGTGGCAGAGCTCTTTGGGCTACACAAAATTGAAAAACCCTGCTAACCACCTTAGACCCCTCCACTCCCACCCCCATCACTTTGCCCCAACCCAAAGACACGGTTCTAGTTCTCTATTACCACTATTTATTAATTTTATTAATCTTAGGATATACTAAAAGTGTGGAGAGGCACATTCCTGGCTTTTACACTTGATTTTTGTTGTTTAAATATTAATAAAATTATATAAAAATAAATGAAACCATTACTGTCCCCGTTTCCTAATTTCGTCTTGATGAGATGTATTGTTTTTTGTGTACGAGCAAGAAATGTCCCCAGATTTCAGAAATCTTGTCACCTTATCCTACTCTCTGTGTCAGATGCTTAGCTGCCGCCTGGCCTCTTAGTGACAGTGATACATGTAATAAATGTAGTGCTTTTTTAGCTTTGGAGGCGAGTGTATCACAATTGGAGGGCTGGCACCACACTGTTGAAAACCAGCAGATTGCTAAAGCTCCTTAGTCAGCGCGGAGCCACCAAGGACAGCTTCATAGCGGTCTTTCAGCACAGCACTAACAGCTGTGACCTCAGGCCGGTTGGGTGGTGGTACGCAGAGTCCTACATCCCAACCCAACTTGCTAATCAAGTGTGAGAGAATTTATACTGTAATAAGCTTTTTGGAGAGTTTCAGTTGTGCCAAACTAGTAGGGTCTCACTCCAAAACACTCACAGCTATAACATCAGCAAAAGGAATTCCAAACAAATCAACAAAATTGTAGTTGGAAGTGTGGCCTAATATAATAACACTTAAAGGGGCATAAAAACTTTTGCATAAAACCTTTGTTATCACATATGTGTTGTTATGTCACACATGCTACCCTCTTTGATCAATTTCACAACTTCGCCTTACTGTCAGCAGATACAAGTAATCCTGCAGATGGATATTAAAAATTACATTAAAGGCATCAGGGCACATTAAGTGAAAGTTTGAAATATTAACCAACATTTTTGGGTAATATGAATTTATCTTCATAGGCGTGCATCAACCTAATTGACTGAATGCATTTTAATGCAGTCTGGAGCATTACTTTTAGAAGCAGACGACTAAATTATTCCCAAACCTTGCTGTCAGGAAAGCCAGACGTCAAATTTGCTCTCAGCTTGTTGTGGTGGGGATGATGTAACAGTGAGCAGCTTTGCTCTCCACCAATCCAAAATCCCTCTCTGCCCAGATAGTCTGTGTGTGCGTGTGCTCCCGTGTTTGTGTGGAGGGCGTGTGGGAGAGGCTCACACCCTTGCACATAGACAGAGTTTGACAGGCCGGGACATCCATTACAGATTTTTCCTGTAAGGGAATAGAGTTTCCAGGGAGTCCCTAAAATTAGTTTTATGGAGCTGACATCAGTAGACAATGCTTGCAAGTTTATTTATGTTGCAGATTAACATAAATGATTGACTCACTCACATCCTTATAACCACAACAACAACAAAAGTACATTTTGTTTGTATAGTGCTTTTCTAAAAACTCAAAAGACACTCTACAAGAATCAGTTAAAATTACAAAAGGGACAATTAAGTACATCAAACAATATGAAAGAAGAAGAGGAAAAAAAAGAAATACTTAAGTACATAAAACTGGACAGCATAAAAGTACATTAATCACATTACAAGCTTATGTATGATTACCATATTTTTCGCACTATAAGGTGCGCGTAAAATTCTTAAATTTTCTCAAACATTGATGGTGCGCCTTATAATCCGGTGCGCCTTTTACATGATTACTGTAGTGCTTACTGACCGATTCTATGTGGTACACTGTGCTCAAAAATGTGGTAAATGTGTAAGTATGACTTTGGTTAGCAACAAAGCTGTTCTGCTCAATGGATATTCGGAGTGTTAGGGTACACTGTGTCACTACCTGATTGGACCCCTGAGCTGTCTACAAGACCGCCTGACCGGAATGTCAAAACTAAAAGTGCATTCATGTAAGGCAGCCCACGCCCAGAGTAAATGCTAGCAACAATAGCCCTAGTAAGTTTATTCAATATAAAAGTTAAGTTTATTTTGGCGTTATGTTAGAAACAGGACAGTGTAGTCCAGCTACTCTGTCCTCTCGACAGAGACAGATAGTTCTCCCTCTCAGGAGTAAGCCGAGAGGGTTACCGCTTACGTTACGTGGCCAGTGTATTTCTTCCTTAAAGTGGCCAGATTTGATTTCTGTAATGAAAACTAGGGACGTCTCCAGTGGCGGCTGGCCAGTAGGGGGCGCTTGGGCGCCGCCCCCTTTAAATCGTTTAGATAATAAATGATTTCTGAACTGCAAAGTACTTAGAAATGTATTTATTCATACTGTGTGTCCAATAGACATGTTAGAATTTATTAAAATAGTAAATACATAATTCTATTTAATTGCTCACATTGTGCACACTTCCTCCTTTCCTATGTGCAGGGCGCCGGTCTAATGGGAGTGAATGTAGGCGCATCAACTTTGGCAAGCACGTGATCTGAGGCTGACTTTTAATTGGTTATCTAGGGTTTTCCATAGGGGCGCAGCGCTCTGCGTCCCGGACACACCCATTCTGTTGTGTCATTACTGGTAGAGTGTCAGTACTGGCTAATTTTTTTAAAAACATTGTGTGATTGGACAATCCCCGATTCGGCTCATTAGCGCAGCTGCAGTTCGTTAGGTCGATTCACGTTTACGTTTGCAAAGTGGAGTAGTTTCAAAATGAGAGAATATTCTGTTTTGTCTATACAAAAAAATGCTTTTACAAAGCGTTCACTTGAAGAAAAAAACAGGATAAAGGAGCTTGGACCGGATCGTCTTAATTTACAAATTCAGCAGCAGGCAAGTGATCTCTCCACTCCATGGTTGGATAAAGCAGTGTAGGTAGTAGTCAGCCAGTGAAGAAGTGTTGGATACTCAGTGTAGAAGACCATGAAAGGATTGCTGCAGAGGTGAGTTTGTTGTGGAAAATCAATGTTACACTGGTTTATAGTAATGTTATTTAATATATTAGGAAGATGTGCTTTGTAGTTAGAAATACCTTTAGCTGTGTCTATGCTGTGTAGGTATGTTGATATGTTTGTCAGCAAGATATTTTATTATTTAAGTTGTACTGAAGTTTATGGGTAATGGGAAATAAAACATTTGGTTACTGAATTTTGTATAATCTTGTCCCACAAAAACGCTGTAACACATTTCATAACACAGCCTTAAAAAATGGCAGCAAATGTTATTAAAATCAGGAAAACAATCTAGAAGAAATCTTTTCAGAAACTGTCACGCTCTTGAAGATCCTCATCACCACACCCATGACCACAGCAGAAGCTGAAAGGTGCTTTTCAACTCTGAAAAGAATCAAGACTTTTCTGAGAAACTCAATGACTCAGGACAGGCTGAATGCATTGAACATGTTGTCAATCGAGAAAAGACTAGTCACAGAGATGACTGACTTTAACAAGAATGTAATTGAGAAATTTACAGGGCAGAAGGAAAGGAGGGCAAAATTCATGTTCAAATAGTGCTATTTTTTAAGATTTGTTTTGTTTGTTTTTCATTTGTTTGTTTGTGTGCGTCCCCCTCAGTTTTTTTAGCACCAGCCGCCACTGGACGTCTCTGATTTTTTTAAGCACAGAATCTCTGCCTGCAGATTGGTTTGTTTTTTCTGAACTGTAACGGTGACGAGGGGCAGGGAAGGTGCGCTGGGCAAAGCTCCACTACGTTGGGACAGTGTCATCATGATACACTGACATCGGGGACATTTCCGGGGACAGGTCATCCAAAACGGGGTCTGTCCCCAGAAATCGAGGGCGTCTGGTCACCCTACTGGAGGAGTGGAGTGATATGACACACTTGGGAAGAATATGTAATGCGCCTTATTATCCGGTGTGTCTTATACGTGGACAAAGACACACATAAACACATAAATTCACGGTGCGCCTTATAATCTGGTGTGCCTTATAGTCCGGAAAATATTTAGATCTCAAAAAGTAAGTTCACCTTCAGTCTGTTTTACCATAGTTGACCCACTGCACATGTGAGCTAATTGTGAGATTATTTTGTGGGTAATTCTACAAGTTTGAGGAGAATTTTACAAAAATAGTTTAGGCGCTAAGCCCATCGGCTGCCCCACCCACTGATCCATTCATACAGACTGGTGTTACATAAGAGCATTTCCCTGCTATCCTGACATGTCCTATGTTCGATTCAGCGGGGGAAATAACATTAGTGACGGCCCAAGTCTAGGGTCCTTCCTCACCAAAGTTTCAGATGGTCCATGCGAACGCATTTAATCACAGATATCAGGGCTGTTATTAAATTTGGAGCTGTGAATCCATTGCATGTGCTCAGAGAAATTCTGCTACATTAGACAGCAGCTCTAAAAATACCAAATAAATCTGGACGTATCAGTGAATTTGATAAAGGCAATGAAGAATGTTTTTTTTTCTTTCTGGCTCCATGCATTAACAGGCTTCATGCGTGGGAGATGAGATTATTTCAATGAATGAGAGACCATAAAAAGTTGGAGGAATAGATTAGATCCGGTGAAAGTCCTACCCTGTCCTCTAGTGGTAAACTCTAGAAGTGAGGCCTTTATGATAAAGATTTTATTAAGCTATTTTGTTTAACATTTGAAGCGTTCAGAGTCACACAAGAGCAAACTTAAGATAGAAGAGTTATATGTTTGTATGTAGTTGTTTTGGTAGTTGTTCGTTGGTCTTCCCAGAGCTGTTTATTCTCTAAAGTTCTCCGACAATAACCTCTGAGAGGTTCACAGAACTGCTCTTTTCATACTGGGAATAAACGACATGCCGGGATATTCTGTTTTCTAACCAGGTGATTTCCAGAACACATGCAGTTTGTTTCAACAACTTTATTTATTGGTATCAGAGATCAGTGAGATAAATGATAATGCACATTATCCATTTAATACTTTTACTTGTTAGAGCAGTCGAAAATCATTAGCCATTTTCCTTCTATTTCACAGTTATGCACTTCTTTATGTTAGTCTGTCATGTTACATTTCTTCTAATTATGGAGAAGTTTGTAATCAAAAGGTGACACAGTGGAAAAAGTTGAGTAGTTTATGAAAAACTATGAAATGGACTAAACCCATTTACCTACCGTATATTTGAGGAGTTTTGTTAGTTGCTCTTGAAACTGCCAGATTCTACGTGCTTTGTTTGTCCTGCTGACAGGGTCAAAGCACGTTCACACTTGTCTAATTTACAGACATGTATAGGGTTCCATGTCTTACACCCTATACCAGCAGGAGGATGCTGGAATCAAACCCCCAACTACTCTTCCCACTGAACCGCAGCTGAATGCGTTTGTAAGGCCCTGTCCACCCACTGAGAAAAAAAGTCAGATGGAGTGGCAGAAAGTCATAGGGCTCTAAGGCACTAATTAAAAAATCAGCTGAAATGGATGACAGGGCAGGATGTATGGGCAAGTTGATAGTCTCACATCAGGGTGTCACATCCCCTACAGGGTGAAAAAATTGCTTTTGGTCCAGAACAGAGTTAAACAAGATTTCCATATTCTTCTACGAAATGATTGCCAATAGCTATTGTAACTAGACCATGATTAGGCAGAACGCTCCTGAGTGGGTCAGTGATGTCATCTGAGTTGGTCCCAGACAAGTTTAATTAGAGAAGGATGAGGAAACCTGGCTGACCACCGGAGGACCTTATCAGGAGGGGTAGTAGCACATTTGGATGCAGGATGTCCTTTTACAAAGCTGCCTCTGCTCCTTTGTTAAAGGAGTGTTATGCCATTGGCATAATCTACATTGCTACAAAAACATAATTTGCCCTTTTTTTGGCAGACAAAGATAACCTGAATAATGCAAAATGCATGTATTTCGCCTTTACTTATTAAAGGTGTGGGACAATTGAACCCAATCTGACTGTAGGTGAAAAATTATTTCCCTCCTTGTTAAATCATGATTTAACAATGAACTACATTTTCTGGAAACCTGAGTTCAATTTCCTTAACCCAGCCTTAAAGGAGCCATCCTTAAAGGAGCGATAAGTAATACTGACACCTTGTGGCTCAAATTGGTACAACAGCATTCCAATCACAACAATCTAATATGCCGTTTTTAAACGGTGTGTTGCTGTTGTGAATTTTTACTTACACAACATAGGTATATAATGTTCTATTTCATGTCTGCCTCTCTTACTGGCTTCCATGTTTGCAGGACGCTGCTCTTTTGTCAAGATAAAATACAAATGTACTGCAATGGGAACCCTGGGAAATCTCATAAGATTGGCTGAGGAATCAGGAAGTAAACACAGGCTACACTCTGAACTGAAGTAGTTCTGTACCGTAACTCTAGGTTTGAAAGGAGAAAAATGTGACATTGTTGATGGAGAGGACCAGTTGTTTATAGGGAATGTTACTTCCATCCCAGGTGACAAATGGAAATGACTTGAATAGTCCAGCGATAGAATGCAACCATCTAACAGGAAATAGTCCATAATATCTCATAAAGCAACCCTCATTACCCCAATTATTCAGCTGAGAAAGTAACTGACTTCTATCTGGATAGAATTACACTGTTTCTATGGCTTTGGGTCTCCAGTGAGCTAGAGTGAGAGTCATTACAACTGCAGGAAACATGGAACAGTACTGAACATTACTCAAAATCACCAGCTAGCCAAAATGTCTTGAAGAGAGCACCAACAACTTATAGAGGAGTTGAGAAAAGACTCAGAACAACATCCTCAGTTAAGGTCAAAGTTAATGACTTAACAAGAAAAGAAACTAGGTAGAAATACAGTATAATCAATGGAAGAAATTGAAGGCCAAAACTACTCTTTAGGAGAGCAGAGCTCACAGACCTATCTCACATTTGCCAAAGAAAATCTTATCGATTCCTCAAGACTCTTGGGCCAATGTCCTGTGGACTGATGAGACCAAAGTGGAGCAGTAGGGCTGTGTGATGTTACAACAGATCTAAAGCTAACACAGAATGTGTGAATACCAATATACTGGCAGTCAAACATAGTGGTGGGAGTGGAATGATCTGTTGTTCATTTGCTGCTTCACCATTGCTCTACTTAGTGGAAATACTGGAAGGACAACAACACTGCCATCAGTTTGTGATCCTAAATTGAAGCTGACTTTGGTTATGGAAGCAGAACAATGATCCAATACACTGGCAAGTCCGTCACAGCGTTATGCTTGATAGGAGTTGTAGCCTTCAAGGATGGCCCCACCTGTAGGATTAGGGAGGAATCCTTTTTACAGAGGGCCAGTTGGGTTTGGATAGATTTTTAATATTCTCTTAGTGAATTCATTCTACATTGTACTACTTCTTTTGACTGCCTGTTTTTTGGTTGTGTTGGGTCTCTTTTTGAGTCTTAGGAGTACCAAACAGTTTAGGGAGACCTTAATAATTGCAGTGCAACCAAAACAATCCCGTATCTCCCTCTTCAAGACACACTGTAGTTACCAACAGCCAGTCATGCTATTTCTAAAGCTAAAAAAGGTTGAAGAGTCAAATTCAAAAAGAGTAAATCCCTGACAAATTGACAGAGGAAAACTAATTTACCTCACTGTAGAGATCAAGTGAGAAAGGAAAAAGTAAAAAAAAAAAAAAAAAAACAGACTGTCTTTTTCACATTTTGTATTTAATGTATGAAAAGAGAACAATCACAATCCCAAGTGTCATTGGATAAAGTGCACTTCATCAAAGCTGTGTCATAATCTGAGACTGTAAATCTTCTGATTCCATTAATTAGGTTACATCACATCTTACTCAGTAATGTACACAATGAGTCACAAGTTACAGGCACAATAGAGCACACTGTGACAAATAATGCACACTTAATAATGCACATTAGGTACACAGAAACATAGCTGTGTCCATTAAGGACTATAATCAACACTTTGGCACACATATCACAAAGCGTGCAACTGTACAATATAAAACTGCATTTAAGCTGCCAAAAATACAAACATAGAAACACTCTTTAGTACAAAAGATTACCTATAGAAGGTAAAAACTTACAGTTTGGCTTACTGACAGTTTGGCTGGGTTGATGTTACATTCGGTATACAGTTGCAGTGATGATCAGTGAAAGGATCATTATCCATTAACGTTTTCATTGGAATCCTGTTCTTTTAGCAAGCTATTAATTTAAAAGTTATTTAATACTTGGCTAATTAAGCAACAATTATTAATAATAATTTATATGCGGGGAGACGAAATTTCGTTCTGTATGCACTCTGTACATACAAAAGGACAATAAAGTTGTCTAAGTCTAAGATACAGGTTGTTAAAGCTAGATGAATAAAACAATAAACACTAAACAGCTACTTTTAGGCTAGTTAGCTTAACACAAACTGTAAAATATAGCATTTAAGCTAAGCCAAAATCCATATTTTATTAAAATTAAGGTCATATGCAGTAATTTCATATTTACAGGAATACCTTTTTTCAGAGCTAGATGAATAAATTGCTTTCATGTTTTCACACCAAACACAAAGCCGTTTTGTTTTTTCTCTTTTTGGCTAGTTACCAAAACACAAAAACACAGTGTTTCTGTTAAGTTCAAAGTCAAGTACTTGCTTTGATTATTTACCAATTAATAACTTAGCAATTTTATACTAGTTCAATAATGCATTTTAACTAGTCTCAACCACTTAGTTTGGCACAAATATGGTTGAGCTTAAAACAATTACCATCATGTTTAACATATATATTTGATCACCTTTCCAACTAATTCTATGATTTAAAACCATTTATTTTAAATTATTTTTTATTAATGTGAACTCAATAATGTTACAGTGCAAACGGGGTGAGTAGGCTACTCTATAAAGCACAGAACCCACAAGACAGAATTCAGGAATAGTCCTTAAGCAGCTTTCTAAATGTAAGTGCAATACTGTTCAAAGATTAAGTTGCTTTACACATTGGAAATACATTAGACAAAAATACTTTATTAAAATCCTCTAGTTTTCTAAAATTATCCTGACTTAACATGAAAACTCACAGTGACACAGGCTTTGACTGAGACAACCGGCAGTGTTTGTAGGGCCAAGATGAAGGACCCATGGCTAGAAAGGTGGAAGAACAAATAGACTGAGTGTAACAGTAACACAGTCTTGTTTCTTACTACCACTAACAATAACTGCATTATATACCTATTAACAGAAATGGTAAGCATCAAGAAAACGCAGCAAACTACGATAACATGACAAATAACCACTGAACCGTCTGATATTCAGAAAATGTCTGTGAAAAAATGGCAGAAAATGGCTATTTAACCAATTCTATAGGATTTTAAACACGTTATTAGTAATGCTTATTAAAAGGGGTCATTCCATGGCAAGTCACCTAACCATTGTTCAAGTAATGCAGAGTACACAGTTTTAAAGAAACACCTCAAGTATTCCAAGTAGTTTATATATACATATATTTATATGCTTTTGAAGAATGCTATCCATATCCAATGCAAGGGTAAATCATTTTACAATTGCTGACATGATCTGATAGGGTCAAGTGAATTGTCTAGTAAAGACCCAGAAGCACCTTCGCTTGAGTGAACGTGAGCAAGACGCCATACGTGTCAGTGTGTACGATGTGTTTATCTGCTCTGTACAGTAGATAGAACACTTACGGCTGTCACCCTCAGTCAAAAGGTAAATACCTCTCCTTCTGTTCAGAACATACCTTCACAGACCTGTGGCCCATTCAAGCTTTGAACAAGTAGAAAGTAAGCCACGTGCAACTGAGCATACTTTTGCTACGATACTCTTCTTTTACTTGCGCCGCTCATTTCTTCCACAGTTTCCCCTCAGCAGCCAGCCTCTGGTTTAGCCTACAGAGCTGCCGGAGGAAGCCGTCGTTGGGTCCGATCTCTCTTTTTTGTCGCACCATGGCCAGAGCAGTATGGACATCCATTTTTTGGTGAAGCATTAGGTACGCAATGACCAAGGTAGGCGAGCGGCTGTAGCCTTCCCTGCAGTGAACGTACACTTTTCCTGGAAAGGAGGACAAACACAGTCATTTTAGTTTGATGAAAAATGCCACAGCTTTGTCTCACTACACCTCAGAGTGAAAAAAAAAAGGTTTTAACAGAGCGTTTCAGATTCATGTTATTTCTAGCGATGTTTTGCATGCTGCCCCCTGTGTCCAGAAAATGAATTGCGATTTTTTTGGGGGCTAGCTTTTATGTTATCCATTTTTGCCGTTTTCTCAGAAGTTTATCTATCATATTTGAGGAAACCCACTTTTGAACTTGTCTTTTAGAACTTACTCACAGTAGTCAATTAATGGTCTCTTAAGTTAATATATAAATATGTTGTGGAATATTGTAGTTTGGAATGGAATGCAAGCTGCGGGCATACTTTTCACTCATAAAGGTTTGTGCTGAAAGGGCTAGAAACTGTAAAAATATAACAGGATTTTCTGCTCTATGTGCTAACTTTTTTTCTTTCTGTGTTTCACTTTCTACATACGCTGAAAACTGCTAACCTAACCCTAGCCATATGGATTTCGCTCCGCCTAGCTTGCATATGATTGGATAAGCCACTTGTCTGTCATCTTTATTGACGTGCTATTTCAACCACTCACACCGAAGCCAACCCGTGACGCTGATGAGAGCGACGCAGGAAAAAACAAAATTTTTTTTTATGTGTTTGCGGCTCTAGTGGCACGCGTTTTATTGACAGTGAGCTGACAGGAAGAGGGGCGAAGACAGGCGGCAAAGCGCCACGGGTCGGAGTAGATCCCGGGCCGACCGCGTCGAGGACTAAAGGCCTCCTAATATGGTTCATGCTAACCGCTCCCGCCACGGGCGCGGCGTCCGCCACGGGCGCTTCGTCCGCCACGGGCGCGCGCCGGAAAACAAAACTTGCCAAATCCGGTCGGGAGAAGGACGAAAACATCCACCAACAAAAACCTTCAGAGCCGTTCTCTGATGTTCTTTTAATGAAACAATATCAGATAGATTGGACAACACGGAAGAAATAGCAGCATCAATGTTAATGCTTGCTTCCTCGACGAGCCGCCATTGCTGTCTAAATCAAAACAGTCTGACGTCATGGTCGCGTCTCCACTACGTCACATCTATGAAACTCCAGCCCTGCGTCCTGATTGGCTGGACAATAAAATTGGTTGGAGAAATCACTCACTATGGGAGATGTCCTAGATGGATGTGAGTGAAGCTAGGCGGAGCGAAATCCATATGGCTAGGGTCAGGTTAGAAAACTGCACCAACTAACTGCTAACTTTAGCTGCTATGTATTACCTACCAGTAGGTTGACAAAATCTGTTTAGATACCAATTTTTTTTACCAGTTTATCCATCCCAGCATTTCCAAACATTACAGCCGACACGGTTGATGGAGTTAGTCATAATTGTTTGGCTGTGACCGTGCAACAACCCTCAGGACTGGTACACACATGCTGTCATGTTGATGTCATGTCTTCTTCATGTGGATCACTATAGGACTTTATACCGTTTACACTGGAGTCTGATTTAATGTGAACAATCACCCAGGAAACAATGATGGGATCTCAGCAAAATAACAGTACTGAGCATCAAGTATTAGCCTTACATCTCTTTAGGCGCCTATAACAGGTTTTCTGTCTAAAGTCTATTAAAGATGTTGCAGTTTCCTTGATGGCATTACACACATTAACTCTTTTAAGGTATCAAGCCCGCAAATGAAACATAATGAGCGCAATAATTGAAAGATCTCATGTGTCAGTTCACGGTAGCTGCCTGACCTTTTCCACTTTTATATGCCAGGGCCTTCTTTATGAAGTCTGCCGCCTCATCGAAGTAGACACTGATGTCGTAGTGGTCGGTGTCGTTGGCTGGGATGCCATGGTAGATGATTCCTGAGCCGGAGTAGAACTCCGCGTTGGTGTTGACGTGCATGTAGGAGTTTCCCTCGGCCGCGTTCAGTATGTGAGTGACGCCCAGACGCTTGAGGCGCATCACGTTTGTCGCCACAAATCTGCAAAGAAAAAAAAAAAAAAAACAGGTCTGTGAGGAAAGTTCTTCATTTATGCATTGTTGCTGAACTGAGTGCTGGCCTAGTGGTTAGAGCAGCGCGCTTGGGCTCTGAGAAGGATGCAAGTACCCGGTTTGATCCCCAGCGCCTGCACTCTGGGTCACTGAGCAAGACCCTCCACCCCCAAACGCTCCCCGGGCGCCGCACATGGCAGCCCACTGCTCCCCAATGGGGATGGGTTAAATGCAGAGAAATGTGGGCGACTGTGGCTTGATGGGTTGAGTAGGCATCTGGCAATCAGAAGGTTGTGGGTTCGATTCCAGTTTCCATCCTTGCCACATGTCGATGTGCGCCAGGGCAAGGCTCTTTACCCAAAATTGCCTACCGAGCTGCGTCTCTGTGTATGGGGAGTGGTGGCCTAGTGGTTAGTGCAGCACGCTTGCACACAGAGAAGGATGCAAGTACCCGGTTTGATCCCCAGTGCCTGCACTCTGGGTCCCTGAGCAAGACCCTTAACCCCAGATTGCTCCCTGGCGCCGCACATGGCAGCCCACTGCTCCCCAAGAGTGATGGGTTAAAAGCAGAGAACAAATTTCATTGATGATATTACTATTACTACTTTTTTTGCCCGTTGGCAACACTTATTATTTTGGGAAAGTAATGTAATGTAAAGAAAAGTATTGCACACACACAATAAGCAATTAATGCATTCCTTGTGCTCTGGAGATACGTTCCATTAGATTATTGATTAAGGATTATTGTTTTATTTTTATTGTGTTTTTGTTCAGACACTTAAATCACCTTCTTGAGAGGCACAGGGACAGGCCATCCGTTCTGTGTAAAAGAAGTGTAGATATATAAATGTCAATTTATTTCTTCTTAAATTTCTGCATGTTTGATTTCTGGCTTAAACAATACACTTGTTTAGTTAAAAGCACTTACCTGTTGTTCTTTTGATTAGTTGAAATGATTTGTAATTATGTAAATATTTATTAGGTTTCATTAATTGTGTTGGGTGTTAGTTTTGTTTATGTCTTATTTTCTGATCATCCCTTTCATTGGGTCCTTTCAGCAAGACACTCAGGGTGCACTGCTATAAAATGCAGGCGTTGTCAGTAAGGAGGGTGTTGGTGCAAGTTCTTAAATAAAGCCACTGCAAATGTAATTAATTTCCTGCCTCTACATTGAGCTTTGAGCCTCCGCCAGCCAAATGCTGACATGCTCCATCTCATGAGTGGATAATAAAGCATTTCCACTGCTTTAGTTGTCCAATGTAAATCTACATGGAACCATCTAAGAACCGGCAAAAAGCCCTGACTTGCAACAAGGTGAGGAACTGTGCGCTCTGTGCGCCGTACCACGGCAGGCGCTAACCACACTAGAGTTCCTACACAAAAAAAGAGCAATTCAGAGAGAGAACACCTACTGAGATTATAAAAGCAGACGCTGAGACGAGCCGTGCCAGGTGGGTTGCTTATCAGACTTATCCGATTTCCAAACGATGTAGATAAACAGAGAACCATTAAAGCCCAATCTGCAGCAGGAGACAGTTCGCCAAATGTTGTCGCTTTACACACGTTGCTAAATGCTCTATCACATGATAATTCTGTTTATGTTGACAGGATATTTTTTTTTATTTAATCAATTACTTGTGATGTGCAAATGCACCTCAACAGCTTTCTCTTTGTTCCCGCATAAACATGATTTTTATCACGCAGAGAAGTATCACGCATGCAAGTCTCATTTCAAATGTAAATAAAGGCGAGTCGAGGGAGGAGTTTGGTATTCCATTTTGTTGGTTTGACTCTATATCGACTGAGATGGAAGGAAACAGTTAAATCCATCAGCATTTCTTTGCTCTCACACCACTTCCATGCAAGCCTTTGGACCTGATGCCCCGGCTCGTGCCTTAGTACTGATGGACTTGTTTGGATGGCAATCCATGTTCTAGTTTCACCAAAAGCCAACATGTGGTCTGTTATCTGATGTAGATTTTTGTCTGTGGTGCTTACCTTTGACTAAAAGCTGAACATTGACCTAAACAGCCAACATAACAAAGATAAACGGATCTTAGTCTATCTCCTGGTTGCATTTTGTTAGCCTTTAAATACTACACAGTGCCTTTTGCACCACTATTTTTGCATCATAAACATGGTTGAACATTCTTCTGCACACTGTTTTTCTTCTGCATTGTTACATTCTGATCACTGCTGCACTTTATATTGTATGTTATCTTATTCCAACTGCAATCTGATTACACTGTCATAAACTATATGCAATGAAATATCGTTCTGTATGCACTCTGTACATACAAAATGACAATAAAGTTGTCTAAGTCTTTTGTGTAATGTAGTGCTCATTCTTTGCTTCACTCCGTTTTCCCTGTAGCACCTTGGTGCTGGAACAAGATGTGCTACTTTTAACTGTGAACCTCTGCTTCTGCTACACTGCTTCACATCTCCATCCTGTGAAATCTAAAAGCTAAAAATAGTCAGTGGAGACTGATGCAAACCCTGAGAAACCAAAAGATCAAAACATCCAAGAGAGAGAGAGAGCCAGGCGTGGGCGCATGTTCTACCTTCATGTAAGCATCCTAAATATGGCCTGAAATTGGTTCCATATTACAACCATGACTACTTCTGTTGTCTTTTCTAACTCCTTTGACATGTAGGTGGTATAAAGAAATGAAATAATTTGTCTTTACTGATTTTATTTTAGCTATATAAAAAGCTGAGAAGGATATTTCCTTTTAAAATATTTTATCACAAGCTCAGCGCACTGCATATCGTATGTTTTTAAAGATGTAGTGGTTTTCAGTCCTATATGTTACAGAAGATGCTGGATTTGACCTTGTTGACACATATTTTCAGCACTTTCTGTGAAAAAAAAACAGCTGTTGAGTATCAGGAGTATGCCTTTTATAAAACAAAATCTATTTCACTCTGCAGACCAAAATCCAATGACTCAAAGAATTAGGGATTTTAGACTACAAAGGGAAAAAAATTCATCACACTAAAAACACAAACTACAAGCTGCAGTTACAGCCAGCACTCCACAGGGTATATCTCTACCAGTTTTGCATTTTTTTTCTTAGATGATGAGTTCCAAGTGCTTTGGGCTTGGAATGCCTCTTTGCCATCACCCTAATCTGTAGCTCCCTCTACAGATTCTTTATAAGATTCAAGTCAGGACTCTGTCCGAGCAACAGCAAAACATTAGTGGAAGTAATAGTAAATCAGAAGAAACATGAAGGTAAAATTAAGAGATTACATTAAAACTAAATCTGCCATGGTTATGAATAAATTTGGGCTTAACTGTCTACAGATTCTCCCACCTGTGCGCTGGATCTCTGCAGCTTCTCCAGAGTTACCATGCCCCTCTGTTTGCTTCTCTGATTAATTCTCTCTTAATCTGAGGTGGTCGGCCATGTCGTAGTAGGTCCGCAGCTTTGCCTTACTCCATCCATTTAAACGTGATGGATTGAACAGGGATATATTGTTTGCAGCTTCATACAGAGACGATTGGCAAATGGATTGAGCCAGTGTTTCCCGCAGGAATTTGCTTATGCGAGGCGGACAGACTCGCGGAGCGGGGGTATCCATGTGTTTTTTCCATGCCATTCACGCACGCGTGAAAGCAACAACAACAAACCGCGTGTTAACGTCACTTTTTTTTTTTTTTTTTTTGGAATGTTGGCGTGGCGGTAGCGTGAGTTTGGCGTGGCGGCCGCCACGCCAAGATAGCGCTGCGGGAAACCCTGATTGAGCTATACAGAATATAGATCAATCCTGTAGAAAAACATTTTAGAAAATGCAAAAAAAAAAAAAAGCTTGAGACTGAGGTGAAGGTCTACCTTCCAACAGGACAACAGGCCTAAACATACATCCAGAGCTACAATGAAGTAGTTTGGATAAAAATGTATTCGTATGTTATAATGGCCCAGTTAAAGTCCACCTCCCCCCAACATGCTGGCACACACACAAACACACACACACACACACACACACACACACACACACACACACACGCACACGCACCAGATCTATCCTTCCAGTGTGACTGGAGAGACAAGAAATGGTCTGTAGATGTGCAAAGCTGTTAGAGATATACCCCAAAAAACCTGCAGCTGTAATTGCGGGATTAATTGGCTAAAGTATTACCCGTGGGACTGACACAGTTTTTAAAGGTAATATGTAACTAAAAGAAGCGTAGCTTGTATAATCTTCCCTGCTTCAGTACTTTCTGTGTTTTGTCACATAAAATCCATAAAAAAAAAATAAATAAATAATGACATTTGCATCATCCCACACGATTCCGTAGACACTGAAATAGGAAGAATGACTCAGTGGATGTTCAACTCAACCAGAGGACAGGTGAAGCAGCTATTTTCAGCTCCCCTGGTGGACCTGTACTTTATCTTTGCCCCACTTGGGTTGAATAAAAAAATAGTCCCTAACCTCCTCAGTGTGGTGCAGTCCATCAGGTATTTGCCGCATGCCCTTATTTCCCTTCCACAAACAAGAGCAGCAAGATATAGCAGGTTTAAGGACTGCAGAGGGACCACTGTAATGCATTCATGTTCTAGAAAGATCGGGAACTTGTAGTGTTGAATGAGGGGCACTTCTCAGATAATACAACAAAGAATCAGATCATATATATATATATATATATATATATATATATATATATATATATATATATATACATATATAAAATAAGTAATTTGCAACACAATTACTTTTAAACGTCAAAATTGGTTACAAGCCTCAAGATGCAGAATGTTATTGTTGCAATAAAGTTGCAGCGCAATCAAAGACCGCACCTCATTAAATCAGATCTGACTGCAGTGTGAATAATGACAGCAGATCTGTGTGAAAACGGTTCAGCGTGAGCTGACTGTGAACGCTGCAGGTAGCTGATCACAGACGTAGGAGCATGGAACGGGTGTGATCGGAGCAGCCGGGGACTCACGCGTTGCCGATGTAGATCCGTGGGTAAACCTCGTGGAAGTGTCTGCTGGGCCAGACGTACAAGCCGCGCTCGTCCGTCAGCAGGTCGTTGAGCTGCTGCAGGGACACCTCGAAGCAGGACATATCGAAGCGGTCAGGGAGCGGGGCCTTCTTGGCGCTCCGCTGCTGTTTGCTCCTCATGTCCGAGGAGGAGGAGTGCAGCAGGACCTCCAACAGGCGCATGTCGCGGACAGGTGTCGTCTTACCGGCTCTGCAGCAGCGATCAGCTCAGCTGGCTGGCTTTTTCCACCAGACACTCAGACAGAATGGCCGCAGCTGCAGCTGAGCGACGGGGACGCTCCAAGGGCGGGGCAAAGCTCCCTCCCTCGCCCCCCCCCCCCCCTTCACACACACACACACACACACACACACACACACACACACACACGCACACTCATACTAACAACATTAGTTATTGATTTCCAATGGGGACTCAGACACATTCAGTTTGTTAATAAAGTTAATCATAAACCCTCATCTATGGTCACCAGATTTGAGTCATGACCAAAAGAACAATATCCCAGATACAAGCGGCTGAAATGAGTTTTCTCCGTAGTGTGTCTGGGCTCTCCCTTAGAGATAGGGTGAGGAGTTCAGTCATCCGGGGAGGACTCAGAGTAGAGCCGCTGCTCCTCCATGTCGAGAGGAGCCAGTTGAGGTGGCTCGGGCATCTGGTCAGGATGCCTCCTGGACGCCTCCCTGGTGAGGTGTTCCAGGCACGTCCCACCGGGAGGAGACCCAGGGGAAGACCCAGGACACGCTGGAGGGACTATGTCTCCCGGCTGGCCTGGGAACGCCTTGGGATTCCTCCTGAGGAGCTGGCCCAAGTGGCTGGGGAGAGGGACGTCTGGGCCTCCCTACTGAAGCTGCTACCCCCGCGACCCGATCATGGATAAGCGGAAGAAAATGGATGGATGGATGTTATCAATAAAGTTTGATAAAGTCAGTTTTCAAATTAGGAAACCATTTTTTAGATATCCTTACACAACCAGCTTCTCCATATGGGTTGAAATGTCATGACAGGACACCAGAAAAAAAAAAAACTCTTAATAGTTAATAACAGACTTTTCCCATTTATTGATGTTTGCTAATAAGTGAATGAGTTCCTATAGAGTAAAGTTTTATTGCTGCTTTGTAAGAGACAAGAAAACAAATGAAAAGAGAAAGACTTCAAAGTTGTCTAATAACACTGGAAGTAATTTATCTCTAGAAACCTATTAAAAGTTTTTTTTAAAAGTTTGCTACATTTAGCAATACAATCACTAAGCTGGAATTCGACAAAGCTTGATTTTTCTTGATTCTGTGTTAGCCATATGTGGACACTGAAGCTGTCAACAGATCTGTGCTTGTACCCTGTTTCAAGTTCAAAACCCAGTGGGATTTGATAATTAACATGTTTGATTAACAGCAGCACAAGCTAATTACAGTGTGTTTTTCACTATATAGTCTGTGTAAAAGATGCAATGCCAATTTTAAGAGGGGCACAAACATTTCTTTTTCTGCAACTGTAACAACATTTTAAAAACAACACAACCACAAAATCCTATTGAGCTTGGGGGTGGTGTGAACCCTCAACGTTTCCTAACTGGAATTCTGCAATCTGGTGACGATTCTGTTGAATATTCCAACTTCAAAACCAGAATGTTCTACTTCTTTGTTAAAAATAAAAGAAAACTACAGCATGTCATTTTCAGCCCATCAGACAATGCCAATGAATAAGGACCGACCTTATCTGTGTTTGTTTCCATGGCAGCACACAACAACTGAAACAGTCCATTCCTTACCGTAGGGACACCGCATGGACTGAAAGGTTTTTAACAATTTGAAAAGCAAATTGAGCTTGACAAAATTGTTTGATGACTAGAATCAATTAGGATGTATGTAACTGAACTGGAATCAGTCTGTATGATTCAATAGATTTTTTTTTTTTTGTAGATTAGCTTAAAACAATGTGTTGTGAATTGCCACTATATAAAGGAACTGAATTGAATTGATATTTATAGTTCTAGGAATATTTTGTAGGTGAAAGAATATATAAGAAGCAAATTAAATCCCCAGGTCAAAAAGGAACTTCTGTTTTGTCTGAATTTAAAAGAATTGTATTAAATGTCTTCCAGGCATGGTATCTAACTGACTGGATTAATCAGGGTGTATGCACAAATATAGAATCATCAGCATCACAACGAAAATGTATCTAATTTTGTCTGATAATTTCAGTGGCGCATATATATATATATATATATATATATATATATATATATATATATATATAGAGAGAGAGAGAGAGAGAGAGAGAGAGAGAGAGAGAGAGCATACAGAAATATTCTGAATTTGGGTAAACGTGGATCTGTCAGACAAATGTGATCAAATACAACCTGCTGTTATCCGTTGGTCCCTAGTTGGTTCAAAGAAGTTCATATTCGTGAAAATTCCTTGCTACTATATATTTCACAGCTCATTTTGTTTGTGGTATTATACCAAAGTGGAAACAATGTGGAAAACAGCAGCTCGGCCTCAAAAGTGGTGGGCCACAAAATGACAAGGAGCATAGTCAGTGACTGCAGAGGCCTAAAGTGGCCTTTAGATTATTTTAAGAACAGTGCACAGGAGAGTCATATAATGTTTTTTTTAATGACTGAGTTGCTGTATCCAAGGCTAGTATCACTAAGTGCAATCCATCACCCCACTGTCTGCCAGTAGAATGTATAACTGTGGGTTTGAGAGTTGGCAGGCAAGCAGCACTTGTTTGTAATCCTTGCAAAGTGCAAAGCTTAGACCTTGGTACAAAGCAAGCATTGGCTGTTATTCATGAGTTGGACTCAGGAACCTTATATTTTATGGTCCCAACTTTGCAGGAAAAAGGTAAGGTATGCTCCCATCCTGTTGTAGCATGAGCACTGAAAAGGTGAGTTTGGTGTGGAAGAACTTTACTTGTCTACACTGAATCCTAGCCTCAATCTGATACAACCCCTCTGGGATCATTTGTGATGAAGACTTTAAGCACTTCTGGATTAATGATCAAAAGGTTCCAGATACCAAATACTAAACCTTGAGGAACGCCTTCCCAGAAGAACGGGTGCTGTTATAGCTGTAAGACGTGGACCAACGTGATGGTAAACCACACTGATTAGTTAGTGTGTATAGGCAGAGGAGTGAAAACCTTTTGCTATATAGAGTATTTACTAAGCACTCTGGCAAATTTGGGAATAACTGAGAACAACTCTAACCACCAGGCGGCAGCAAAGCGCTCCACCTACACTCTTTGCTGTGTGGGTTATATATATATATATATATATATATATATATATATATATATACACACACACATATATATATATATATATACATATACACATATATATATATATATATATATATATATATATATATATATATATATATATATGTATATATATATATATATATATATATATATATATATTGTCATGGTTTTTAAGTGTTTGGCCCACATGCAAACACAGACAGAAGCAGGAACAGTTTTAAGATGTTTATTTTAAGGCTCAACAAAGGGGAAGCACACACTGTGTGCGACAGGCGAGGTCTGAATGTCAGAGCTGGAACGACTGCAGGAAGAAAGAGGATATGTTTACTCAGGTTCAAACCAGGGGGAAATGTTCCAGAAGCGGCGCCGCTTACCGTTTGGTTGGGAAGACCTGTCCGGGGGGATGAGTGAGAAAGGGAGTCTGTGACCGTAACTCGCTGATGGTAACTGGTGGCTGAGTGACTGGAGGGCTGGCAGATGGAATGCAGGGGGGGGGGGGGGGCCAAACAGCAACACTGTGATGGCAGGCAGGAGGAGAAGCTGGAAGAACCGGAATGTAGCTGATTAACCAGGTGAATCCAGGAAGGAGGTTCTCACACCCAGCTTGGTACCACCAAGGGAGTATGAGTGGAGATGCCAGAGCAAAATCTAAGCGGCGGGGATTCAGATGACTGGTTCACTGAGCACGACGCCAACACAGGTGAGTAAATCCAAACACGACAAACTGAAGAATAACAGGAGACAGGATTAGTCCAAAAACAGGGTTTCCAAAAACTCACAGGTACGAAGCACGGAAGACAGATCAGTGGCCTAGGCATACCACGACGTGGTAACACTCTGGCATCTTCCAGTTGTCTGTGATGAGTTGCAGGTGTGGGCCACGCCCACCCGTCAACTGCAGCCACCTGTGAAGCAGAGTTAGAGCACGGGAAACAGAGAACCCTGAGACCTATATATATATATATATATATATATATATATATATATATATATATATGTGTGTGTGTGTGTGTGTGTGTGTGTGTGTGTGTGTGTGTGTGTGTACCTTTTGCTTTTTTATCACTACAAACCGTATTAATGAAAAGGTTTCTTACGGTTTCTTTTGGGGTTTTTTGACTTGCTAAACGTCAGTAATATCTAGCAGTTGTTCACAGTTTTCACAGCTGGCTCATAACAATTTTGGGTGCTGTTGAGGTACTAATTCCTGACACTTTACAATTTAGGAATAGATTGAAAACAATGCTCTTCTATGACAGCCATTCAAAACATCAGTTCTAGGTCAGAGGTTAACATTTACTATCATATAAGTCAATCAATACGGTCATGAAAGGAAAAGAAGCTATTGCTGCGTAAGGGACCGAATCAAATGTATGTCTTACATTAGAAAAAGCACTTTGAGAGTGGGAATTTTAACCGACATGTACTGTATCTCTCCTTTCTAAATATATCAAGGAGGATGCTAAAATGTCGTAGCCCAAAAATTATAGATCACATTTGCTACACACACAACTTATTTTGATCTTCATCAACTGGACCCCTGTTTGAGCATCCACCATCGAACGGCATTGCAGAATATTCCCAGATCTTTGATCTTGGTGGTATGATGTGGCTTATCTCAGAAAGGTGGACGATGTGTAAACCAAATTCGGCTCTTGAGTTTGACCATCTGTGAACAGTTGCTTTAAAAGGCACCATCAGCTGATAACCATTTAGATAATTTCCAGAATTTTGGAACCACAACAATATTTTTGCGTGACACCACGGGACAGGATGCTGTTTAGAAATGAAGTCTTATGGATGTTTGAGTGAAAGAGACAAATGTTCAGTGTGCAAGAAATAACGTTTATTGATAAACAGATTCTGAGGAAACAATTCAGTCACAGGCACTGCATTGAAGGTGGGAATAAATCTAAAGTGCAAATGCTGCAGAATATTACTGAGGAAGAAGGAAAAAAAATACTTGGATTCCTGCCTAATTCAGCAAATCTCCTGTTGGGGAGCTTGACTTTGAGGAGAGAACTGTTTCAGAGAAAGGAAAGATGAGGAGGCCAGTTATGGATGATGCAGAAGTTGCTGAGTTAGATTATGGGAGGATGGCCAATTTGTAATGCCAGACCAGCTGGAATAATTCTCTAGAAAAAAGGCAGCAATGACCCAGCTGACTGCAGTTGTCAATATAAGCAAACCTACATTTTATTGTTTTGTTGTTAGATTCCTACAATTTACCGTGAGAAACTAATCAGGACAGTCAGCATTTTGAGTAGCTGAGTAGTCTTCTGTCTTCCATATAACTCCTCCCTATCTCCCTCCTCTGAAAACGTATGCTGCCTACTAATTAGAGACTTGGATGATGCCGAGGACATCATTTGCTAGTCCCAAGCTGGTAGGCAGCATAAGCAGACCTCCCCCACAGAGTCGTGCTGGCCTCAGCACAACTCGGGCTGCAACTTCCCCGCGCGACAGCGGAGGACTTTCAAGAAGCTGTCGATCTTGTGCGAGTCGCGACGAAGGCAGGACAGCAGGAAGTTGAACTTGTTTAGGATGGTTACCCGGTCGTGGCCCAGGTCAGTACCTCCGGTGTAGGGCAGGAAGGAGATGGCCTGAGCATCGCTACCCATCTGCAAAAGAGGGAGACCGTCAGTGAGGATTTTCCAAAACGCAGCAGGTGAGAGGACTTCTCTCCGTTTTGCCCACCTTGTCGGACAGTATCTTCAGGCCGTCGGCCAGGCTGTTAGAGTGCTCCTGCAGCTCCTGGATCTTGCTTGATATGGTGCTTTTGGATGGGTGAGGCAGAGTGATGGCGCTGTTGGACAGGATCACCAGGGGATCGGCCCAGGCTTGGAGCAGGGAGCGGGCCAGGGACATCAGGGTTGACTCCTGGAGAGAGAGAAAAAAATATGGAATATTAAAAAAACAATGAACTGAGGAGGTTGTTCAAAGGAATGTCGCTCAATGAAGAAGAGATCATGAAAGAGCAAAATGCAGATTAACTCACCGGTACTTGCAGAGCTTGCTCTTTGTCGTTGGGCGTCTGCAGAGAAGAGGTGTGGCACTCGGCAGGACGGGGCATTTGCATCCTGCCATATGGAGGGAAGTGAGAGTCCTGGGCACAGAAAAGGATGATTGTTACATCTTGGAACATCACCAACAACCAACAGACTCTTTTATTCTCTTGGAAGTTCTCTCAGGCATTAGGGAAAATAAACAGCCATTCTAGTGATCTCGCTGGGTTCCAACAGGTAGCAGAAGAATCTCACCATCTCCTGAGTGAGCGTCGTGCTCAGAGAGTGCATTTTGTCAGAGCGCTGTGAGGCCCGGTCTAGCAGGTCGTTGATGGGCACGGCTCTGCACATCGCTACCAGGCACATCACTGGAAGAAAGAGAGGAGGCAGATTTTCAGAGTTTGTACTTACTGTTTTCTAAACATATTTTGTTTCTGGGAACTGTCATCACCAGTATAACCTTATAAAACATGCAGTTTTGAACACACAGAATTTTTTGGTCATCTCTTCCCTACTGTTACAGCGACCTCTTACCCATACGTTCCTGTGCACTGCCAGTCACCTGGCTGAAAAAAGGCTACTACGATTTTCCCTAGTGTCATTTTTTTCCTGGGCTGTATGGAGCATAGAGAAGGGCAGCGTTTTCCTTCCCCCACCCGCTGTATATTTTTAGTCAGCTTAATTTTCAGGCTTTAAAAAAAACTAATACACTTTTACGTCAATTTTAAGAAATACAAATTTCACTTTTTGGGAAATATTCTGGTTCTAAAAAAAACATGGACAGTCATTTTGTGGAAACTAATGGTGTGTCACCCATCACTCTTTCTAAAGTAATGCTGGTTTAAAATTGTAGTTAGTAATTTATGAGCGGCAAACTGCAAGCTGACGACCCAATCCCAGTTTATTACCTTGCCAAAATAAGCTTGGTATATTTGTACTGCTCTGTAAAAAGGTAAACTGCATGTAATGTACTGTGCACGTAAAAACTGCTAGTTTAACAGGTTTTTATTCTGGAATAATGCTTATTTCTGTGTATCAAAATCAAAAGAAGAATACAATTTGTAAATAACATTATCTTATCGGCAATAATAAGCAGTAAGAACGAATATTCATTTTTCTGTTCTTGATCTGTTTGATCACTTTTCTTATTTTTACTAAAGCATATCAGTTATGTTGTGGTAAAAATCTCATACTAGCCAGCGTCTACATATCAACTCTGGGTTTACTTTGGGTTTTTGCCATTTATCTTTTTACTGATTGAATAATAGTTCAACAGATTGTTTAAAAAAAACAACAACAACCAAAAGAGCCCATTTTAACCAGCACTCTACAAATACTTCTGTGATTGGTCCTTTGTATGTAGATAGGTAGGTAGTGATGAGCTTGTCAGAGCTGATGAACTTTGATGTCTCTTCCAGATTTGAAAGTTAGATTTTCAGGCTCACAAACAAATAGCTTCCCTTTGTGTTGTAGCATTTAGCATCAAACCACTTTTTGTAAAGAAAGATAATGTTGGTAACCATCTCACCTGCAATGACGAGTTTGCCTCCGCTGGTTCTTTTCTGGGCCATCTTTGTCTCCTCTTGTTTGCAGTTTATCAGTCTGTTGCTTCTTCTGCTTGACCCTGTTGTCGTTTTTCGCTTTCTTGCTGAATTTTGCTTCCATTTTATAGCACCTAGGGTCTTAAACTATGGTTATGCAGAAGCGGGATGAGTCTAGCTTAGACCAGTTTATAATGAGAAACATTAGTGTGAGTGACTGAGTGTGTGTGTGTGTGTGTGTGTGTGTGTCTGCGTGTGTGTGTGTGTGTGTGTGTGTGTGTGTGTGGGGGGGGGGGGGGTTTACTCATTTGATAGGAACATCATTGATGACCACCTGGTCACTTGGTCTACGGACAGTGTGCCACATCACCAGGATTTCACAGACCTACCAGATGTAAAATAGCATGTATTTCTTTTTTTACCCGTACTTGTAGTCACAGTTTATTAAATCCTAATGGCTTTTTGGATTTAAAGACGTGATTTTGAAGCATTTTCCCTCAGCAAAATACTTTTTTTCAGACGTTTAACCTGCTCTGAGAAAAGTCCTCGCATTGATGACATTGGCAGACAATCCTGGAGCCAGCCTTGGAGGGGAGCTCCCTGGTCAATGCCTGGTAGTTGAGCTTTGGCTTCAGGGTCTCAGCTGGATGCAACCCAAAGAAGCTATAGGAAGCCCCCTGTATGTGGGCCCACCAACTGGAAAGGTAACACCGGGATTGAGTGCCATGCAATGTAACTGTCAGGCGAGGAAGGGACCCTTGGTGTGCTATGTCCTGGTGGACATAATCTGGCTTTAGGGATGTGAAATGTCACCTCACTGGTGGGCAAGGAGCTAGAGCTGTTGTGTGAGGATTGCTAAGGTTGTTAAAATGCTCCCTTGCTACGAGGACATTGTGGGGTTGTCATGGTTGAAACCCTGCTCCAATGTAGCATTGAGGTCGGAGACATCTTTGGAGTGGCAAATGATCCTCGCAAAATTGCAAAAGGGGTTGTGAGAATATGCTTCTCCAGCCTACATGTGTTTTGGGTATTTGGAGAAGGCCTGGCTATCAGTGTTGCTTTTAAGGGCTTTACAATCTTTGCATGCTCAAAGGAAGAGTGGTGTTTGCATTCTTAGCACTAAATCAAACCTGTACCCAGTGGCCTTCTGAGTCTTCCAGATTTGATTGTTGTCACTGATCCTGTTTGTGTTATTAATGGACAGGATCTGAAGATGTAGTCATGGAGAAGAGCCTACGAGTCTGAGACCATGATTTCCAACTGAAAAAGTATACTTCCCTCTCTGGGTTGGTGTCGTTCTCTGCCTCAAGCTGAGAAGTTTAAGTATCTGAGTGTCTTGGTCACGAGTGATGGTAGTATGGTAGGATGTAATGATTGATAAACATCAGATCAGGGCTTCGTCTCCAAAAATGTGGGTGCTGCTCTGGTCTGTTATGGTGAAGAAAGTGCTGAGCCAAAAAGCAAAGCTCTCGATTAACTGGTCTGTCTATTTTCTGTTCCTTATCAAGGGTCATGAGATATGGCTCCAGACTGAAGGAAAAGGGCCTTCTGGTTTGTGCGCCACTGAGATGACTGCACTGTGAACAAACTCCAGAGGAAACGTTAGAAAACTAAAACTTAACCCAGAAAAGGGTATGCAAATAAACCCAAAACCAAAGTTTGACAATGTAATAGGAATTTTGGGTAACAAAAAAGTTTAGCTTCTCTGCTAATGTAAATCACTGCTCCACACCACTTATTGAAGGACCAACACACCGCTGTGTGAGACTAACCAAATAGCAGAGAAATAGCGGTATTAGACACAATGTTACAGGAAATAAGAAGCTTTCATCAAGAAAACACCTGGAGGAAACGAAAGGAGAAATTGCAAAGCTGAGCGCAAGGCTGGATGAGGCAGAGGGAGGATCAAGAAAGCTAAGAAGAGGATTCAAAACACAGAGGACACCATGATTGAATTATTAAAGCTACAGATAAGTATGGTGGAAAAGTTAATGGACTTAGAGAGCAGCACAAAACGGGAAAACATACGTATCTATGGTGTACTAGAGAAAACAGAACAGGACTCTCCTACAATGAGAGATTTTAATGAATAGCTGCTGCATGATGGTCTGGAGCTATCCCAAGATGAGCCGGATATAGATAATGAACAGGACGATCACTCTCATGTCCCATTACCTCACAAGCCCCAACAAACCACACCATTATTGTGAAATTCCTCAGCTTTGAGATAAAAAACTTTTCCATCGGAATGCATGACAGAAAAAAGGATTTACTCAGAATGGGAAACAAATAAGTCTTCATCATAACCTCACTTTATTGCAAAAGTGGGGACTGTGGAAAGCCCTTTCTAAACTCAAATGAGATGAAGCCCCATTTGTCTTAATGCAGGAAACACACTGATAATAATAATGAATGTGCAAAATTGGTTTTAATTCTTCCCACTGTTCAAGGAGACGAAGAGTGACAATTTTAGTGTCCAAAAACTTAGATCACAAACATATATCATAATGGAAAGACAAGTAAGATACATATTTATGACAGGTAAGATTGACTATACCTTGATTCATTTCTTAGAAACTCTTCATGGACAAATTAGGACTAGAATTACCATCCATAAAATAGGGAACATACACATCACTCATATGCACACAATGGTTACTCATACAGCATTTAGACTACATCTTTACATTTTAAAACGATCACTACTGGTTGAAAAGTTGTGAAATAGGCTTCTGAGGTTTTCATAGCATGTCACACTTGGACGTGACCCCGGGAAGACCCAGAACTGAACATGGGAGGATGGATGGATGGATGGATGGATGGATGGATGGATGGATGGATGGATGGATGGATGGATGGATGGATGGATGGATGGATGGATGGATGGATGGATGGATGGATGGATGGATGGATGGATGGATAGATAGATAGATAGATAGATAGATAGATAGATAGATAGATAGATAGATAGATAGATAGATAGATAGATAGATAGATAGATAGATAGATAGATAGATAGATAGATAGATAGATAGATAGATAGATAGATAGACAGACAGACATGGGCCTGGCATGCAGCATGAACCATTGGGTGAGAAAGTCCAAAATAGTTTAAAATCTTTTTAGACCCTGGTAAAGATCAGACCACGTTTGTTATCACTGCTCTGTTTGATTGCGCTGCAGTTTGAAGTATGGTACTTGATTCTTTGCAACATGCCCCGAGACAATCCTGATTGGCAGCCTGTATCTGGTTCTAAATATATATTCTAAATATAATTAGTATCTTCTAGTATCTTCTGGTATTATAAAATATTGATACATTGCAATGTTGAATATTAAGCAATTATTTAACCCCTTAATAGTTTGCCTCGGCTGAAGCCCATTAGTTGTTTAGTGATGGATAACGAATTTTAAACTTTATTTTGAAATATTTTATTGTGTTGTGTTGTTTCCTTTTAGTTTGATTTAAATAATACGGTTCAGATAATGTGGTTTGGCTCTGTTTCTTTATACATTTTTCAGAGTGCCCATAGATGTGGGATTTTAATCCATCAACTCTAAATGGTGACATCTGGTGAGCATGTGTGAAAGGGGCAGGTTTCTATACTCACAAAAATGGAAATTGAAGTTATTAGGAAGAAAAATGTGTGCTTACTCTGCAGTGATTTACAAAGTGTCTCTCTATAGCTAAGCAATGGCCACATTAGAGTAAATTGGATGAGAAAGTTCTTTTTAGAGAAAATATTTTTCTCTAAAAATACATCTCAGCTGTACCTGAGCAAAAAAAAAAAAAGGCTTTCCACTCAGAGACAGAGAGGTGTTGTTGTGTCCCAGTTACACACTCACCAAACATCCCTATTTCCTCGAGGTTTCACAATGAATGAATTAACAGCTGGTAGATATTCTGTACATTCTTTGTTTCAGGGCATCTGTTTGAGCGGTGATCTTACAAGTGATCTGGATAAGCCAATTTAATTTATTTGGATACCACGGGAACAGCAATGCTCATTAGTACTTGCACACAAGGGTTTCGCTTCAATCAGTGAAAAGCCATTCACACCATGGGGTTAACAAGGTTAATGCAGACAGTAGTTATCCTAGAATATTGACAAGTAAAACTGCCAGTGTTCCTACCAGGTGGTGGGTTTGCAGTAAGTCTGGAATAATGTCTAAAACGGGAGGGTGGATACAAACCAAATCAAAACTCTGGGATTTTCTCAGGGTACCAGTTAGAGTTCACAATAATACTTCACAGTATCAGAATATCTAAGACCTGGGCACTGCACCTAACATGTTGAACCAGATTTTTAAAGTGGACATACTGTATGCCTTTCAGTTCTTTCTTTTCACATTTCTTTGTGGTCTATATTAAGCCAAATTGCAATGCTTTGGTCTTGAATCCTTATTATTGTTGCCCCAAGGCCCCTCTTTTACCCCTGTTCTGAGGTTTGCCTGAGAGGAGCCACTCGTTTTGGTGCTGTCTCTTTAAATCAGTTTTTTTTTTAAACATAGAAAATCAAACTTAACATGGAAGGTGGGTGGACTTCCGTCGTTCCAGTGAGTCCCAGAGTGTATTTCTTGCTCTTTCTTGAGGTAGCTCACTACTTACACACAAAGTCTCTCAAATAAGAAGGAGTGCGTCTACTGCACTCAGAATGCTGCAGCACTGATGGTGGAACTGCTTCCTGTTGGGCCTCCACATCTGGCTTCCCTTCACCTGGGGAACCATCCTGAGCTGCTTCAACTGGCTCCACCACTTCCCTCCCCACCGAAGATGGAAAACAGTGTCTGTTAGTCCAAGTCCTGCATTTCCTAGAAGCTGCAGATTGTAGGAATCACCAGTGATGTCCATGCCGGGTGCATGTCATCCATCACTGTTGCATGTCATTTTTTGATTTGGTCGACATAATGCCTTATGACTCGACCATCTCTAGTCTGTACAGTATAAGATACAGAGCCTGTGTTCTGTACAACGAAAGCATTAACCCACTTTGGTCCGTAGCTGTAGTTCCGGATGTATACATCCTCACTGGGAGAGAAACTCCTCCACCTGCTGTGTGTGTCATGATAGTCTTTCTGCTTGTTTTATCTCTGTCGTATATTCACTTTGATGTCAGGCATCAGGAGATCCAGCGTTGAACCTAGTCTCCTGGATATGTTCATCTCTTGCAAGCGCTATACTGGATAGACACTGTTCTCTTGACCTGGAGTTCATGTCAGTAAGATGTAGACCCTTCTTTTTGCCCAGATAGTTAGCTGTTGTCATCACTGCAGTCTACATACCACCGGACGCTAATGTAAATATATCTCTTGCGCTGCTTCTAAATACCATACAAAATTAACCAGCGGGCCTATCACAACGGTGTTCAGATCATTGCAGGTGTCTTTAATAAGGCAAATCTCAATACAGTTTTACCAAAACTCTATCAATATGTAAAAGGCCCAACAAGAGGGGAAACTAGTCTGGACCATGTGTATTCTAACATCAATACAGAGCCATACCCATCCCCCACCTGGGCCGGTCAACCACTTTCCCCTGCTCCTCGCCCCCGCATACCCCCCCGTCAGCCGACAAATAAAACCCCAAAAGCTGACCATTACAACGTAGCCTGATGATGCCCTCGCCCGACAGCAGGACTGCTTTGAACAAAAAGTGGAAAACCTTCTACCACGAAGACCAGGCTACATTCATAGACACAGTACTGTCTTACATCAAATACTGCATTGGAATGGTCACTGTGGAAAAGTGCAAATCAAAAGGCATGGATGACCAGCCAGGTCCATAAGCTCCTCCGGACCCGTGATACAGCCTTGAGATAGGGTGACAGGGCACTGTGCAGCAAATCTCGTGCCGACCTGAGAAGAGGCATCAAGACCGCCAAAGCAGAGCATAAGAGGAGGAAAGAGGAGCAGCTCAACAACCCCCGGCAGGTGTGGCAGAGCATACAGTCTATTACCAACTATAGAGCCTCTCAAGTCCACCCTGTTACAGGTGTCCACCCTGTTTTCATGAAAAACTGTAACAGGGGACATTTTCAGCTAAAGTCAGACATGAAAAATAAGACTTCTAAAGACATGAAAGACTTTTAATCTATTTACTAGCAATATCTTTAAAAAAACATTTTCAGTATAAATAAGGGTAACAGAGTGGACATGTTATGCTATACCACATCAATGAAATATTCTAAAACAAAGAAAAAAAGTTTAAATAAACAGCAATACTTACTCTGCGTCTTATAGATGTTTTCTCTCCAAAAATGTCTGTTACGTTCTGCGGGTCATGTGACTAAAAAGTGGTCAGAAGGGAGGGGGGCTGATGGGTATTTTACAGTAACAGGGTGGACAGTTGACTCATGGGACTCAATTTATTTTTATATTTTTAGCATTAAAATATTTTGATAAAAAAAATTGGATGAGAACTAGTATAAATGGCACGATTAAAAATATTTAAAAAGTGACATTATTTACATTGTATTACTTATAATTGCAACCTAATTTAAAAAAACACGAAAAAGGATGTGGCAGTAAACTCAAGTAGCATTTAAAATTCAGATGCAATTATTTTTAATAAATTCGTCTTGCGTACATATGATTGTGTTTTATGGTAGAGGTGAGTCAAACATATATAATGAGATTAATAAAATAGATACTAGCCCACCTTTACACAAAATACACACCTTATGGCATGGGGACTAAAAAGGCCCCGAATTGTAGGAATGACCCGGCTACGCCCTGAACTGGTTTCTGATTCATCACAGGGCTTTACACAGGCAATCACACATCCATGCACATATTCACACCCGAAGGCAAATGAGAAAGAAGGTTGGGCAGTTAACCCAACATACTGGTTTTTGAGAGAACCCGTGTCCACTGAGAAAACAAGCAAACTACTTGCAGAAGTATCCCAGGCCAGGTTTAAACACTGGCCTGGTAACAGTGCCAACAGCTGAGCCACCATGCAGGGCTGCATGATATGAATGTAGTTGTTGCTTTGACACGATGACTTGGGTTTAGTTGGGGACATCAGTGGGAGTGTTGCTGCCACGTTTTTCAGATTTGTAATTGTTAGAACAACAAAAAAACATTTTTTATCCACTTCACAATTCGGACCTTAGTGTTGTATGTGTGTCTCATAAATGGCAAATAAAATAAACAGAAAGTTATCATAGTGTGATAAAATCTAAAAAAGAAAAAAATGCAATGCCTTTAAATACTGCGAGGTTCAGCTTTGATCGAGAGTCTTAAGAACGATCTAACCCATTTCCAGAGATATCAGCAGAGAAAATAGACTATAAAGCCGATAAAAATGTTCCTACGAAGATTCTTGAATGTATGAATAAGGTTTCAAGCCAAACTTTAGTTACACATTAACCCCCCCCCCCCACCACCCCCACCTGGGACATTTCTATATATTCCTTTCATGCGGTGAGTCCCCTGTGACCTTTATGGAGAGTTCACCTGTGTACTGTATATGTCTTTCTGCTTTTAACACCCCTAAAGCCATCAGTCACTTACACACACGACATGTGCAGTATGTGCTAACATGAACAGCTCCTGTTTGACCCACAGATGGACTTTGAACCATCCACTGATCTTCTCACCTCAGGACTTCATGGATACAGGCTATTTTAATTCATCTGCCACAGGTTTGCTTGCAAAACCCTGTTTGTTGACAGGAAACCGTAAAACTGTTGTTGGTTTAGTCTTGCAAAGCAACGGTGGAGGGTTTATGCACCCATTTCAACAAGGAAACCCCAGCGAGGGACCTGAGGTGCTGAGGCATGGGGAGTCTTATTTCTTGTATGTGATAAGGTGAAAATGGGCTGAAAGGCAAAGGGAAACAATGTGAGGGTCACTGGAGCTGTTTGTCTAATTTATGGCCTTAGGCTTTAAGGACTGCCGCGGTACAGCGCAGCCGCCCAACCCTACGTTAAATGTCACACGTGTTGTCCCCCTTCCTTCTGCATCTAATCTCTGTTCAACCCTCACGGAATTTCAACAGGGAGTGTTTTCTTTTTTTGGCCTGCTGCTGCTTTGCCTTGAGCTCTTTTCGGAAACTTTTTGGCCCCTTTCCGTTCCAGCCCCCACCTCTGCCCTCCAACATTCGCAATTTCCCTCTGCGCCCCTGGCGGTACAAAAACCGTGACTGCGTACATGTGCACACAAGCACACACTTGCACGCACTCTAATAAACCTGAATCCGTCTTTCTCTGAAAGAACGCATCCAACCCCAGAAGCATCTGTTGCATGTCAGAGCCCTCCTTTAGACATTCTCGGCTGCGTCCTGGACCCAGAGACACACTTCTCCAGCCGTGTTGACCTAGACGTCCCGTCTGCTGATCCATCAGGTAGGGGTTACCAGCTTTGCTGTTCAAATTCAGCATCCTGCAACATAAGGTACATGCTGTTCTTGCTTATTCTGCCCCTCATTGGCTCACACTGAAGTTTGGAATTAGCTTTTCGTTGCTCTAAAGAGTTCATTTTTGTTTTCCTACAAAAACCGTGTGGGAGTTCCGTGTACTTTGACAGCGTATGTTGTGGTTTTTCTACACCTTTATTTAAAAATGTCATGATCAAATTTGTGCTTATAATTGTAACCTCGTTTCAAAGAATGTATTCATGAAGTCTTCCCTTTTTTTGGCAAAAAGAGCTAAGAGGTGTCTGAGCGGGGGTTGTACAACGAGCTAATTGGGTGACATTTGATGCTAATGTAATTTCAAGAGCCCTGTCATTGTGGATAATGGATGAGGAAGAGGATTATTTGGGGAAGCTGCAGAAACCAGTTACAGCAGGTTGTTTTTTAATCACGAGTGACGTCAAAGATCAGAAAAGACCTGGCGGAGAGAAATCAACAAAAAGTTATCAAAAAACAACAGTAAGCTTATTTGCAAATCACTTTACAGATGTAAAGGGCCTATCTGTATGTTAAATTATACAGATTAATAGCCTGGAAACAATTAGGCCTGTTCATTGTAATGCATGCATCTAAAATATCATTAAAAGGATTGTATCGGGGGTGCCCACGTGGCGCAGCGGGTAGCGCGACCCATATACAGAGGCCTAAGTCCTCGACCCGGGTTCAAATCCGACCCGCGGTCCTTTGCCGAATGTCTCTCCCCCTCTTTTATCCCCCTTCCTGTGAGCCTACTTTCGGAAAAAGTGAGCCACTAGAGCCGCAAAAAATCCCCCCAAAAAAAAAAAAATATATATATAATATAAATAATATACAGAATATCACCGTGCCAACTGATTAAAATGATCTATTGCTGCCCAACGTTTCACCGTGAACATAGCAAAAAAAACAACCTTTTTATATTAAATAAGTTTTGATCAAAGTAGTTTCTTTGCATTGAAAATTAGTTTTGCCATAGTGTGTTTCCAAGAAATTGTGTTTTTTTTCCAGATACTTTTTGTTTTCACATTTGTTGATTAGCAGGCGGTGAGTTGAAGACGGCAGCAGATTTAAGACGCATCGATGATTTTTACCAAGCTGCCATCAGATGGCAGCATTCAGTGGGTCACAGCCAGTTCTGCCTGTAAACTCACGCTCACTCGCTGAAGTTCATATTTCTATCCTTATCAAGATGTATTCCTTTTTGGAGCCTGGCCCTAACCCTAAACCAAAAATGATGTTTCAGGGTATCAGGACCGGGCTCATAAGGCCAGGTTGTGACAAGATGGGTGACTATGGGACCCAGTAAAAGGTCCAAAAAGAAACAAAAACCAGATACATCCAGACACGCAAACACAGACTCAGGTCAATTCAATATAACTCATCTTATTCAAGACGGTTTTAAACCTACTTAGATGGATTTCCACATTCTTACCCTTGTTCTCCAGCTCTAGTGCGGTGTACTTGGTTTTGGGTCACTGCCCTTTCAACCCGGACTACTATGTACACACGTGTGCTTCCCTCTTACATGTTCTATCTCCTCCCCCCTCCTCCTGCCCTCCCTTCCCCTACCACCTCCACACACTCTCTCTCTCTCTCTCTCTCTCTCTCTCTCTCTCTCTCTCTCTCTCTCTCTCTCTCTCTCTCTCTCTCATTGGCACCGGGATCTATAGGCGTCCGGAGGACAGGAACAGGACAGAAAGTGTACCCTTGGCACCAAGTAGCACCACGAGCCAATACAGCCATGTCGGACTCTGAGACCGCAGCTGCCCCCGCAGAGGCCCCCGTCCCTGCAGCGTGCGCTGGCATCAAAGCAGACCTGGAGAAATGGTAAGTGATGGAATTTGTCTTGCAAGAAAGTCTGGGCACTTTGACTCTAAAACTTATCTTAGCAGTTACCGCACAACCTTCTGCTGTGGCTTGCAGAGTTTCATTCACATGAATGTGCAGATTGAGGTGGAGATCAGTAGAACCGTCAGTTGCTAGCAAGAAGCTGGGCTGATACCGTCATTAGATGCAGCTGCACTAAGAGATGCCATCATCCTTCCGAATCTACTGACTAAAATCTTGGAGGTTGTCACAACAGCGGTGGGTCAGATATGGACAGCAGTATTTTCGAAAATGCGCCACGATAAAATGGAGTCTCATCAGCGGACGCTATGATTCCGGCTAAAAACGTCCACATCTTGTACGTGGAGATGTAACAGACTTTGACATCCCAACTGTGTGGTGAAAGGGGCTATCAAAACTCTGGGATATCCTCTGTATGGGAGAGTAATTGGGGGTTAACGATATATGGCAGCGGGGTGATGCTTGATGCTCGTCCATCCGCATGGATGGAGGCAGGGAATCTGCTTGCGTCACTCGCCTCCCTTTCCCCACAATACTTTGCGGCGCTTCGGTCCATTTTTCTCCATGGTGTCCTTTCGACGTTTGCTGTGTCAATGGTCAGGGACAGAGAGCAAAAAGACGTTTGCGGGGCTGTCTGCATGTTTATGAGAAAAGGGCAGTGACCTCATCTAGCAGATACTTTGATGAAAGCTTGATTTGTTTTTTTCTTCCAACAGAGCTTCTCTTCTGCTCACATCAGCTAGGAACTTGATTAAATTTTGAACACTGCAAATGTCCTTTTTTATTTATAGCTTAATGAAGTGCACACATTTTGAGGGAAATAATAACAGTCTAGTTTGTTTTGCCGAGACTGTCAAAGTTGATAAAGTTCTTGTGGGTGTGTGAATGCTTTAGATAAGACAGCAAGCTGGGGTGGGGGAGGGAATTAAAAAAGGCGTGGATGAATCACGTGTTCAAGATTTGCAGGTGCCAACTTTATGTCAAAGAGTACCAACTTGTTTTTTGCTTGGATACTTTTGTTGAAACATGTCTACATTCAGTTTGTGTACCACTGGACATTCACTGAAAAATGGGTTTAATTGCTCTTGCATTTAGAAATTTAAAGTCCTGACCAGGAATTACACCTCAGGATGTTTCAGAAACAAGATGTTAAAAGTCAATATCTGCCGTGTCATTCATGTCTTACATGTCTCCAAGTTTATGTAGGTCACCATATACAGTTGAAGTCAGCAGAACATGAACCCAGGACTTTCAGAGGTCCCAAATGAGGCACCACTAGCACTGATAAATATAGCCGTCAAGCCACATGTTAAGTTTTCAGTTTTGAACGAAGGGCCAAAGTGGCCCCTCATAGTAAACAACACGTAGGCTGTGACCTTGGATTTGGTGCTATGACCTAAAATTTTTGTAAGAGGTGCATATCACAAAAGTCATTGTCCATCACATTGCACTAATCTATCAAGCTAGCTCTTCTACATCTTCCTTCAGTTAATATGTCTGTGGTTCCTGGAATCTGCTTCACTCTTCATTTTTACAGGACTTCATACTGAGGTAGTACCGAGGAATTAATTAAACAAATATGTATTCCTTGAATGTACACCTATCCTCTGTTTTAGTAGAAGTTCTACTGAGTTTAATTAGCTAGCTCTAGAGAGATAGATATTATTCAATATTGAATAAGTCTGCAGATCTAATCAGTTTTATAAGAGTTCACATGGAGTTTTTGCTATAAATGATCAGCTACTTCTATGAGGGTGCACATTTTTTATGTCTATGAAAGTATTTCCTAAATCTGTTAGAACATATCATATTGAGTTTTAGCTAAATAAATATTGATGTATATCTTGTGTTTATTGAACTATTCCCAAAATCTAGTTTTCCAAGTATTCCTTTGACCTTAACTAGTCTAAATGTTGAGCTAGCTTAAAGGGGATGATTATTTATTTTTTGAAAGCTAGGGAAGTCAGCCATGCCCATTAGCACCTGCTTTTTAAAAATGTGGAAACCAACACTTGGACAAAATAGACAGTCTTCATCACCAGAATTTCTAAAGACAGACACACAAACAATTGCAAATAAATGTTTGCTGTTTTTAGTTATAAAATGATTATAACATATCAATGATTCTTGTTAAAGATCCTCAGTGCCTATTAATTATGTTTCTTTCATAATGAAAAGTTTCAAATATCCACATATGTACGGTGGTATGTAAAAACTGCTACCTTTAACTGTACATTGACAAATTTGAACTGTTTTGTAGGTCGCGGCTAAAAGATGTCAAGCCAAAGCTGACCTTTGCACTGTGCAGGCCTTGCTGCCATTCAAATAGTGGAATCTGTCAGCAAATGGTCACGATAACAGTTTGTCATCTGCTTAGACTGAAGATGCTACAATCCTGTATCTTGAATCATTAACCCTTTCAGCTATTTCATTTTGAGCTTTTGTGATCATTTTTGTCATTTAGCAGAAGTTTTTTGGGAAAATGTTCAAGTTTAACATCAATAGTTTTCCATTAGTCTCTCTCATGAAGGATGTTCTTATTTAGGCCAAGGTGTCTCCAAAATACAATCTGGCCACATCTGGACCCTTAATTTGACTGCTAGCAACATTAGGCTAACTATAGACTCAGCATGGCTTCAGTTTGGGTAATGATTGGAGCTTCACGGGTATTTATAGCTACAAAAGTAATAAATAGCATGTGTGAAACTGTATGTGCAGGACATGGTGAAACGTCCTCTGTAATAGATCACGTTACAGCTCTATTTGATACCTGTTTCATTTAACCCAGGCTGGCTAAAGTAGCACAAGCTTCACATTTACAGTGAGCCAAGAATAAACCACATGGCGGCCATATTGAGAAGGCTAGCATGTCAGGGCAAGCACTGTTTTGGTTTTACCTTCTTTTCCTTGTTCAAGATAAATCTTTATTTCCGGGTTAATATGATGCATTTCTCTACATACCAGAAATGGCTTACCAACACAAATTAGTACATAATTGTGAAGTTCTAGAAAAATAGTGTTTACATTACACATTATATCCCATGTATACTGGAAATACAAGAAGTCTATCAAATTATATCAGTTTATTTATAAAGCACCACTTTACAACACATGTTGTGTCAAGGCACGTTATAGAGTCAGTTCAATCAAATAAAACAGACAGATGTTCAAAGGTTTTCTGTCTAAGGTACAGATTGCATCGAGCCCTTGACTTGGAGAATTCACTCTTCCTGGATGTGGATGAAGCCGCATCGGACAATCGCCTGGATTGTGTTGTTGACTTTGCAGTAATCTCTCAATAAATAGTTAAGAATCCAACGCAATATCACCCCCTGTTGGCTGACGTGAAAATGCTACACCTCTAAGCTGTTGCAGAACTGGCCCAGAACGTATAGAAATACAAATATTAGTTCAATTACTTGGTGCAATGAAGTCAGAGTGCCAGTTTCCTAGTCAAATTTACAATGAGAAGACCCCTGAAAATTTCAAACAGGGAATCCTGATCACGCTGAGCCCAGAGCGTTGCATCCAAAATGGCCGCTGTCCACATTGAATGTCATGAAACTTATGGGTATTAACTTTTTATACACTTTTATGGCATTTGTATCCCATTAAATCACAAATAGTGCACAGGCATAGTACCTAAAGAAGATCTGTTCAAATTGTTCCATTACTATTAGAACATAAATCGAAGTACGTTGTTATCTCCTTTTATCGCTAACAGTGGTTAGACTGTAAATCAGTGCCAGATCTTTGGTTAGTGAATCACTAGTAAACATCAATAAGGGTGTAAATGTTTGTTTCCTGCATCTTCATGTGCAAGCCGTTGGGACATCATGGAAATCTATGTGTCTAGAAATTAATTCTGGCGTCTACTTTACACCTGTATATAGGATGCTTTTCTTTCAGATCAAAAAAAACTGCTGCATTCACTAATTACTGTGCTGCTAGCAATCTGCATGAGCAGCTAACATGCCTCAGTAGAAAATGCAGTTTCATTTTTAAGAACTTCTTTCAGCCTTCGTCCTCACTTTGATTTCATTCCGGTTCATGTTGGCCCCATCACTGGGTGGATGGGCCCGTTGGTTGTCTGGGCTGGGATTGGAGAGGAGGGTTAGGACAGGGTAGGTCGGGTTGTGGTGGCACCAGGCACCACAGACAACCCTCTGGGGTGCCTGTGCAGGAACCTGGGAGTATATGATGTATGTGGTGGGTGTGGGTGTGTGTATTGCGTCCCCCTTTTTTTGGTGTGTGTGGGTGTGAGTGTCTGCATGTGGGAGCACCAGGGTGGGCACGTGCGAATGTGACTGTGTACCTGGCTTTCTGTGTGTCTCTTTGTCAGGTTGGGTTTGAGCTGCCCCCTCTCCTGGAACATCTCAGGTCTCCACAAAGTGTGGAACCCATCTCCCCCATTTTGCTCCCCTCCGTTTGCTGTTGCCCTGACCCGCTGTTGCGCTGGTGGTCCTCGGTGTTCGGGGCTGGGTGTGTCCCAGCTCACTCCTGGCGGCTGCTTAGAAATGTTGCTAAAGTAGCGTTTCCATGAACCCTTCCGATATTTAGATGGGCATTCGCAGAAGTCCCCTTTGACCCCAACCTGATCAGATGTTAGCTAGATTCCCCAGTGAAAATACTTTCACATGCTTCAAACTCAGATTTCTGCTGCAAGTAAGTTGCTAACTTATGCCAACTGCAATACAAATGCCTACTTAAAAAAGAAAAAGTTCAAACTCTGACCTTATGTGAATAAATATATAGGGTTTCCACATTATGACACTAGTCAGAACTCATTAATCCCTCCACCCAAAACATCAGTTAAGTGAATCTTTGATTTGGATTTTATTCCTACAAACCATCTTTACGTTCTGTTTTCATTAAGCGAGGGAGGCAGAAGGCTACTGCGTCCCACCTGCTCCCTATCTAACAAAGATGTGTTCAGCTCAGCCTAAACCACATGACTAATGCTCATTCGCTGCATCGTCTTTTAACCTCTGCACCTTCCCAGTGACATTATATTTATATCTCCCCCCGATGACTGGCTACACCTTGCTCGGCCTAAATAATTCAACATCCCCTTCCGGTTATGGATGGCGACATCGCTCTTTCATGCTGACAGACCAGGACGTGGTTGACCGGACATGTTGCTATGACGACTCAGATGTGCCCCTTGACCCTGTAACGATTCTCTCCAGAGATTACGCATGATGTCATGATCTTCATATGTACGGCCCTGCTGGCTGTAATCCCCCCCAGTCAGTGAGCATACTTGGATCCTTGGATGACCTGAATGACCTGTAAGGAAATATTTAGGATAAAGACCAGCTGAAAAACAAGGATGCTTTTATTTTGGGTAGACCTTAATGTTCTTTATTCCCGAAATTAGGATTTAGACAGTGAGGAGTGTTCTGCTAGGCCAGATGTAGAGGGGTTATATTTGTAACACCCTCGGGGTGCTGTTGCTCTGTTGTTGGGTCATCATTGCAGTGCATCAGATACAAGCACGTTTTAGCTCCGTCCGAGCCCATGCATGTGTGCAGTGTACACTCAGTGGCCCCTGTTCCTTCCCACATCCTCACAAACAGCACACAAACACGCTCTTCGCCCCGTCCCTCCAGGCAAAGTAAAGCTCCTAGTGATAATCTGCAGCGGCCAGCTGGATGTTACATCACTGCTGAGCATCTGACAACACACAACTGCAGAGAGAGGAGCCTGGAGATCAACTGGTGAATCAAAATATTAGAGACAGCAATGTGAGAGGACCGCGTTCCATACAGAGTAACCCCTCCAAAAAAACAACTGAAAACTGGTTTGTGTTCCTCTCGATCAAGAAATGTTGGCTGAGATTATTAGAAATTAATTGTAAGCACATAGCAGATAGAAATAAATTGTTTGTCTTTTGTCACATCCGGCCTTAATATGTCTGAACGGCACTGATCCAGGCAAAATACTGTAAGCAAGTAATCTGATAAACTAGAAAAGGAACATTTTAACAAAGACTACTGTGGCTGATTAAATAAAATACTAATTGGAGTAAAGATAAACAGCTTATGACTGCACTTTTGGCAGACATATTGCATTTTGATGTTGGGGTTGGTGAGGAACCTAAGGTTTGCTCTGACTTCATGGGGCAGTCCTATTGAGCTCTGCCTCAGACTCAGGAGTACAAGCGTACAAATGTTTTAGTGTTTTATCTACATAGCACCAAATCACAACACAGATCATCCTAGATGACATGTGTGGACTAGTGGTTAGAGAGAAGGGTACTTGGCGTCCTGGAGAAGTTGCAAGGTTCTGGGTTTGAATCCCAAAAACTGTCCCTCTGGGTCCCTGAGCAAGACCCTTAGGCCCAGAATGCTCCCCGGGTGCCATACAGCAGCCCAGTGCTCTGTAAGGGCTAAATGCAGAGGACACATTTCATAGTAATTGATGTTGCCATAACAAATAAAGATAATAATTAGCAAAGTCAATTCAACCAAATCGTCCAGATAGACTGGTTAAAAGTTTTCTATCTAAGGAAACCCAGAAGATTGCATCGAGTCATTGACTTGCAGCATTGACCCCTCCTGGATGAGCGTGTAGCCACACTGGAGAGTTGCTTGCATTGCACGGTTGAGTTTGTAGCAATTTCACATGCGAAACATCCTCATAACAGTGAAGAGGAAAACTCCCCTTTAACAGGAAGAACTTTCTGCAGAGTCAACCTCTGCTGACCTCCAAACTTCATGTGACCTTCAGATTAGCTCGAGAACATGGAATGGGTTTCCATTCCATCGAAGTGCAACTCAAAGTATGCGATGCAGTGGTGTAAGGCACATCGCCACTGCTCTACAGTCCAGTGGAGGCGTATTCTCAAGAGTGACCAATCAGCCTCCTCCATCTGATGGATGTGTCTTGGTTTGGGACAGGAGAGCCATACTTGTCTGGCTATATTGTGCCAAGAGTAAAGTTTGGTGGAATGGGGATTCTGGTGTGGTGTAGACGTTCAGGAGCTGAGCTTGGCCCCGTAGTGTCAGTGAAAGGGACTATGAACGCCTCATACCAAGAGATTTTGTACAATCCCATGCTTCCAGCGTTGTGGAAGCAGTGTGGAGATGGCCCTTTCCTCTTCCAACTTGACAGTGTACCAGTGCACAAGTACGGTCCATAAAGACATGGATTGGTGTGAATGACCTTGACTGACCTTCACAGAGTCCTGTCCTCAACCTGATACAACACCTTTAGGATGAATTAGAGCAGAGACTGAGAGTCAGGCCTTCTAGTCCAACATCACTATATGACTTCACATTTGCGCTTCTGGAAGAATGGTCCAAACTTCCCCTAAACACACACCAGTACCTTGTGGGCAGCATCTCCAGAGAAGCTGAAACTGTTATAGCAACAAATCCAAGGTGAAAATGTTGGATTTGCTTCTACATTCTAAGTTGCCTTCTGAACTGTAACTGTGAATGACACGCTGGGTTGTGTCTCCTTAATATGTGCAACGAGACACTCTGGATTCAAAGCAAAGGAATCCAAATTATTCTAACAAGAAACACTCAAAAGGTTCAAACCTTCTTTCTGCCAGTAGATACTGTGAAAGGAACAAGTACTAAATGTTCCTATGAATGTAAGGCTGATGCTTCAGTGTGGAGTAGAGAGTGGTGGAGAGGACCACTGCAAAGAGACGATGAAGCCCTGGGAGGAGCTAGTCAGTGGACGGGTTTACAGTCACGCAACATGCCACTCCTCCTCCTTCCATAGCTCTTACCTCAGCTATCTCGGTCTCATCACGCAACCTCCCCTCTAGTATCCCATCAAACATGTGGGCCTGTCCCCATAGCTGTTCTCTTTCTCTCCCTCCTCCTTTCTGCTCCTCTCTGTGCCTCCCCTCCTCCTCCCCTCTTCCACTCCATCACCCTGATGGTCTGTGGCAGTGTCGGCTGCTGTGTTTGCTCCTGAATGGGAGCCTGTATTAATCTGCAGCCGTGATTTCCCTCTGTTATCCCTGTCTGGTTCCCCCTTAAATTCCCTCTCATTTGGGCTGTCTTTGCGTCGGACGTGCCTTCGCTCATGCTTTCTGTCTGCCTTTTGAGGTCTGTTAGCACTGGAAACAAGCATCTGTTTAGTCAACAGGATTTAACTGGATGCCGACTCCACTGACAGAGCCCAGGAGAGAATTGGGCATTCTGAATATTAGGATGCCATGTCCTCGGTCTGATTTGATCAATCTCTCTTACAGTGTGGCGGAGAAGGGGGCCGAGGGCTGCAAAGAGCTGATGGAGGCCTTTGCTGCTTGTGTGAAGAGTGCGGCTGAGGGGACATCGTGAGGAGTCCCTCTCCAGTCTAACATGTAAGGATGTTGCGTAATCACCTGAGTCGGTCCTGGTCATCACAGCTGAGCGCAGAACAGCTGCAAATGCAGTTTCTGTGACGTTGTAAATGTCATTCCCAAACGTTTGGGCATATTACTGAAAAATCTACTGTGCCTTGGAAAAAATGTGAGTTGTTCTTGAACCATTCTGTATTTTGTAACATTACAGCCACAGAGGCTGGGTCTGTTCCTGCAACAGGACATTTTTTAACGGATATTCCTGTATCACAATGACCCAGTTGATGTCCTTTCCTAAATCCAAGACTCGTGCTTAAAGACAATCTCCGTTCAAGCTCACTGAGCTTAAAAGGAGATTTTTGCACAGAAGGGTCAAAATGTCCTGTCCCTTGATGTTTAGGAACTGGAATTTGATATTAATTTTCATATTTTTATTTGTATTAAAATTGAAAACCATGCATACCTTTCCTTATACCGCACCGCTGTGTGGTTTATGACATAAAATCCCAGAAAAATAGATAGAAGCTTGTGGTTGTAATGTGGCAAAATGTGCACGAGGGTTATTATTGAAAGTGAAACAAAGACATGCTTTATGTCAACTGTTGTTTTTTTAAAATCTGGTTTAACATAAAAAGATTCCTGCCAGTTATTTAAGCAAGGTAATAATACATATTTAACTTTTTGGCAGTTTAATTTATCCTAATTCTGAGATATCATCGGGATTACTTGGACATGTTCCTGCACTTTATGTACAAACTGAGATATCACTGCAGTATTAACTCCATAGAGAAACCATTTAGTTCAGTAGGCTCAAAGCTATAATGTGAACAGCGTGAGGATAGTCACAGTTGTAGTTTTGCTCTTTCTTTAAACCACCATGTAATCTTCCCATTTGAACCAAATTAAACCCCAGAATCTTGCACACTCTAACCCTAACCCACCCTCAGTTCTCTTCTGTTCATAAGCAGGCAACAACCCTGAGAACTAACACACAAACTTATTTCATCAAAGGGGATTTTGTTGCGATATTGAGCAAATATCCGCAGTAGAGTCAGAAATGTATAACAAAACAGAGTTTGCTACACTTATAGAAGAAATCATCCACACAGCATGAAGCTACCACCATGTTTTAGAGCAGGGAAGGTGAGGTTGAGAAATTACACTTTCAAGCCAAAAATAAATAAAAAATGACGCTGGTGAAGTTAAACCAATAAAGCGGTGCTGGCAGGAAGAACTGAACAAAATGCGATCTGAATCAGCTGTCAGTCTAAGCCTCTCACATCACTCTCCTCTCTTCCAGGTCCAATGCACTGAGTCCTCCAAGTTCCCAGCATTCCCTTCTGCACAACAGCACTCGACTGAATGATGACAACAATAAGGATGATGATGATTGCGGGAAAAACACTGTGTTGATCAGTCTGAGTTTGGGATCTGGAAGCAGTAACCTTAGTACCCCCCCCCCTCCCCCCTTCCTGTTTTAGCCTTACCTGGTGTCCCTCAGTCGTACCGTCATTCCCCTTCTCCCTCTACAGCTGATAACTAGTACATTGATAATTCCAGAGAGCTGATGGGCTGTGATGTAACCTGTCGACTTGAGATAAATGCTTATAAATGGAAATAAAGTCTAAAGTAATTGGTGTAAAAAGATTTTCATGCTCTGAGTTTTTGTAGCATAAAAGCTGTCCCGCCAACTGGATCGGTGTGTCCATTGATTGCTTTACTTGTTGAAGCAGCTGGAACTGGGATCTGTTTTTACTTGAATGTCTGAATGTCCGCATTCCATTTTGGAGAAAAGTCAGCCGGCATGCAGTGTTCAGGCTAACCAGTATGAGCGTCACAAGCCAAAGAAAACCTGTTCATTACCAGATTAACTCTTTGGCACTCAATATTAACTAAATATGAACCGTCACAAGTACAAATAAAAAGTTTATTGCCATTTTCACTCTGTTCCATAGGTGTGACAGCCACATTGGCTTTTGAAGTAAAAAATCCGGCTTTCCAAGTCAACATTCTGATTTGAGGGGGCAGTCTACAGCAACAAATCTTTGAAGCGGAAGCTAATGTGGGAGTGTCTTCTCAGTGGAAAACAATAATTAAAACCGGATGGCTACAGGTTGCATAATTTGGGTGCATGGAAGCTGCATCTTATTACTTTGAAAGCTTTCAATAATTTTAGAAATATCCGCCTAAAACAGACTTTACAGCAGAGCTACATGATTACCATCAGACGGGAAGAAAAATCAGACGTTAATGCTTACAGTTCGCTAAATGTAGCATGGCTAAACTTTAGCATTTTTACCCAATCTTTGAACGCATCACTGCAATCATTTTTAACAGACTAGCACACCTAATGAACTGATCCCTCTCCTGGTGTCTGACTAAATGACTGACAGGCACTCATGGGGGCAGATGCAGCAGAAAGAACTTTGCAAAGTCAGTAGCTTCCTCCAAACTGCCTTCAGATCAGACCAACAGCGTGTAGAGCTTCCTGGGACGCTTCATCACCGAATGCAATGCAGTGTCAGATGCACCGATGTAAAGCAGGCCACAACCAGACTCTAGAGCAGGGGTCACCAACATGGTGGACTCCATTTTTTGCATTGTCATGCTCCCAACTCTGTGGGAACAGTTCTAGGATAGCCCCTACCTGTTCCAACACGTCTGCATACCAGTGCACAAAGAAATATCCATCAAAAACCTGAACAGCCTGCAGAGAAACTTAAACCCTTAAGCACAACCGGTAAAGAGCTAACCTGACTCATGCCAGACGTATGTTGCTCCGCCTAGCTCCACTCACATACATCTGGGACATCGCCCATTGAAAGTGATTTCTCCAACCAATTTTATGGTCTGGCCAATCAGGACGCAGGGCGGGTGTTTCCTGGATGTGACGTAGTGGAGACGCGACCATGACGTGAGACTGTTTTGATAGCAATGGCGGCTCGTCGAGGAAGCAAGCGTTAACATTGATGCTGCTATTTCTTCCGTGTTGTCCAATGTACCTGATATTGTTTCATTAAAAGAACATCAGAGAACGGCTCTGAAGGCTTTTGTTGGTGGAAACCATGTTTTCGCTCTTTCTCCCGACCGGATTTGGCAAGTTTTGTTTTCCGGGGCGCGTCCGCGTCTGCAGCGGACGCGCCCCGGAGCAGTTAGCGGTTAGCGCTAACTATGTTAGGAGGCCTTTAGTCCTCAACGCGGTTCTTCTGAAGGAACGGTCAGGTATTCCAATACAGGCACTCTTAGACCTTGCAGACAGCCTGCCTAGATGGGTTATGGCTGTTATAGTTGCAAAGAATGGGCCGACTTCATATTAAAGCCATCGCATTGAGAAAGAGATGTCATTAAAGTTAATGTGTTTGCAAAGTAAAGCATCTCAGTACTTCTGGTACTATATTTCATCTGTGCTGAAAGGTATCCAGCTTCACTGAGAGAAAGCCGGCGGATCAGATTCTCACGAGCACACCCAAGACCCTCCAGCTGTTTTTGGCCGTCCCAGGGGGATAAATTCGGACACCAATGTTTCCACACGCTTCTTTCACATGAGCTGTTTCCCCTCAGAGGTGTATGTTTAAAGTTACTTTGTGCGTATGAGAGACTTATAGACCAGTTTGAAAAAACATTTTTCTGTATGTGCACAAACCATGGAATTATATTTCTTTCAAAAAACATTATCCTCTTTTTACATAAATACTGCAATAGGCACAAGAGACAGCTAAAGCCTCAATACATCACAATGGTCCTCAATTCCAATCCTCTGGGTCCGGGGTCCTGCAGCTTTTAGATATGTCCCTGGACCACCACACCTGAATCAAATGCCCTGTGACAGACTGGCGACCTGTCCAGGGTGTACCCCGCCTCTCGCCCAGTGAATGCTGGAGATCGGCACCAGCAACCCCCGCGACCCCATGAGGGATAAAGCGGTTCGGAAAATGGATGGGTGGATGGATGGATATTTAAATGATTGAAACGAATTACATGAAATCATCATGAGTCAGCAGTCTTTCCCATGATTGCGCGGGCCATAACAGAATAAGTATCTCATTTATTTTAGGCTTCCATTTCACATGTGCACACAGCATTTAATCGGCATCGACAGCCACTTTTATATGTCACTCAAACACGTGTGGTTCGGTACAGAACAAAGTCCTCTGGTCCGTGTGTAACATCAGATGTATCATGTCTTCTTCAGAAATACCAAATAAAGATTCCTCGGCGGGGGGAGGACATACCGTATTGCTCTATAAAGAGGAGCCTAAAGGGCAAAGGCTAGTGTTACGGTGTGTCTCCGTCCGAAAGCTTCACAAGATTATTGCAAACTGCTCCACATCTGAAATGACAAAACATCTCAGTATAACAAGTCATTTTTATCAGTTCTAATGCATGTTAGCAAAAAGCAGCAACACCATTTTAATGTACTCTATTATGTACTTATGCAAGAGTTAATTGGCAGGTTTGTTGCCCTAATGTACAGTTAATAAATATACAGTAGACACCTGATACCACCTATTCTATAAAAAGGGAAGAATATTTTTGCTCTTATTAAATCAGCCCAGGTGATGATGATGATGATGTCCCGGCTTTGTCAGCTTCTGACAGGTTAGTTCACTACATTTGCTTTAAATAAAGGCAAACCTGTGAAAATATTAAAAGGCAACAACTCAAACACACTGCTTCCTTAAGTGACATGTTGGGAAATTCCAAATAAAATACATTAAAAAAACAATTTTGAACCTCCAGAAGTCTGTTTCATTTTTTTCATCTTTGTTTTACCAAGTCAGACAGCAGAAGATCAACCTTATAACCGGTCTTCAGAGGCTGCTTAATGTCCGTTCAGCATATGGTGAACTACATGATGTCAACTTCAACCCATCAAAAAGTATCATCTTGATTTGTTGCACTAAGGAGGACAAAAATAGAGTATTTCCAAATTTCAAACTATCTGGGACTTTATTGAATGTCTCAAATGAAGTAAAATATCTTGGCCATGTGCTGACAGGCCGTCTGTCTGATGATGAGGACATTTACCGTGAGTTTGGAATGTTATATGCTCAGGCAAATATCCTTGTCCGAAAAAAAAAAAAAATATCCTTGTCCGTAAGTTTGGATTCTGCTTTGATGAAGTAAAACTGGACTTGTTTAGTTCATGTTGTACATCTCTGTATACTCCACATTTGTGGGGCAACTTTAAAAAATCCAGTCTTCAAAGATTGAATGTGGCGTATGATGACGCATTAAGACTTTTGTTAAAGAAACCCAGATGGACCAGTGCCAGTGAACTGTTTGTATCTGCCTGTGTCAGCACTTTGATGGCTGTTTTAAGAAAGCTTATGTATAAATGTCGCTTAAACAGGTCTAATAATAGAATTATCCTACTGTTGACTAATGTTAAATATAGTGCAGTAAAATACTCAAATACTCATCAGCACTCTGGAGACATTGGTATGATTGCCCTCTGATTGGCTAGGAGTCGTTTTTTATTGTACTTTTTATTCTTTTATCGTTTTTATTTTCTCTTTTATGCAATTTGGACTTTGAGTCTGTAATAAAAAAATCTATCTATCTATCTATCTATCTATCTATCTATCTATCTATCTATCTATCTATCTATCTATCTATCTATCTATCTATCTATCTATCTATCTATCTATCCCTCCTTTTGGCATGAAGAGGGATATGGAAAATATTGACCCAACATATCAGTTCGCTTGTTAAAGCTTGGGCACAATAGGATCTTCCACAATGATCATAATAATTTTTGTCTTTGTACATTCTAATAAAATGTGTTTTATGCCTTTAATCCATTCCTTAGTGAAGACTGCAATGCCACTGTACGGCATCCAGGAAGCCTTCTGTTGCTAAGAGTCCCACGGTGACAGTTTGTGGGATTTGAACCTGGGAACTTGCAGCCTTCCCAGGAGGCAAGTGGCCCTCTCACATCATCACACTCATCACAAAGTGGCTTACTGATGATGAAGTCAATGTTTCAGAGTGTCTATACCACAAAGCTCTCAACTCAGTCGTATAATATGAGAGGGTGGACTCATAAAGGTGCACAGCCATGTTTGGTTCTTGTATCCCCAACTCTATTGGGAAGAATTATCCATGTAACCAAAGCACCAAGCCAACCGACATACCAGTTACATTTATGATACCTTCAGAGCAAATGTGGCAAATATTTCAGAACTTCTCCTGCTCCAGCGCACGCAACTGCAGTAGATTATCTCCTCAGCCTGACACCAAGCTCCGCATTAACCCACCAATGAGCCAGTCTTTGAAATCAGTGGCGTTCATGCAGAAAGACTGTCTGACATCCTTGAGCAACAATCAAACCAGATGAAAAGCTTAACAGCACCATCTTGTGGTTGGACTAATGCACTTACATATCAGCTGGAAAAATCATTAGTGGAAAGCGAGGTTTTAAACATTAAATCAAAGGGGAAAACTCAATGATAAATTATATATATATATATATATATATATATATATATATATATATATATATATATATATATAGCTTCTGGAACACTTTGATGCTGTTCTTTAATGTCATGACACCCAAGAACAGTTTACAGCTTCCTTGGGCTCAGTCAGATTTTATGGGGGACTTCTGTGAACCGAAATGTTTACTTCTTGCCCCAGATTCTAGAATGGTCTTAAGCTTGGACTTTGACTGGACCATTCTAACACATGAGTATACTTTGATCTAAACCATTCCATTGCAGCTCTGGCTGTATGTTCTGCTTGAAGGAGAACATCTGACTTTCAAACAGGTGTTCCGCTAAGATGGCCCTGTTTTAGCTCCATCCAACTTCTTCCACCTGTTTGAAAATCAGGTTTGCGGACGCTGTCATAAAGGCCAGATTTGGGCGGTGGATCTCTGCAGCTCCTCCAGAGCTACCATAGGCCTCTTGGCTGGCTCTCAGATTAAAGCCCTGTCAGTCCGCTGAATAGCTCTATCCATTCTGTTGCAACGAGGATCTTTATTTAGAGCTCTCAGAGTAAAGGGGCCTGAACAGTCTGGTAAGTCACGGTTGTCAAACAGATTTGGAACTGCGATGAGGTTTGCAGTTACAGTGTGCCAATATTTGATCAAATTTCAGGGGTTTGGATGAAAAAATACAACAAAATGAATGTTGTATTGATGAAGAGATACAACAAAAACACCAAAAATGGAGATAAGGCCCTTATTGGTACAGGAACAACTCAATGTTGACTTTTCTGTTTTATTTTCAGGTTTCTGAACAGCTCCCTCAGTGGGTCAGAGTACAGGACATTTGTGCGCTAACATGCTTCTGCGCCGTTAGATAATCTGAGCTGCGTCAAACTGACCGGACCCAGAGATTAAGATTAACGGGGGATTAGGAATCCACGTCACGCAGAGATCATAACGCGGACCTTTGTTACATCCAGTGATGCTGCGCTCTGTGGTGCGGGATGAGATGTGCCTGTGAAATGTTTAGGCAGGGCAATTTATCAGAGATGGTCTGACTTCTGTTGACGCTGTCGGAATTGCTTGCTCCACTTTTCAATTAACAGAAGAAGAAATGAGTCACACACCGAACACAGATTATGACCAGTCGGTCCAATAACTAAACTGGTGTTTCAATGCCGCTCCTAAAAAGAGCCAATAACAAGTGGAACAAATCCATTCCTCGTCTGGGAATGAGCTTCCCCCGTAGGGTGGTAGGTGGTTTTCCTCTGCGCTGAATGGAATCGGTAGACCTGGTGCCGACGTCTGATAAGGATGCCTCCTGCCTGCCACTGGAAGGAGACCCCAGGGCAGGGCCAGAACTCAGCGGAGGGACGATTTATCCGTTTTAAACTGGGAAGTTCCAGGCTTCTCAGTCATTTCGAGGTCAGCTTTGTGAGTTTCTTACAAAGTATTAAAGATAAAAAGAAATCCTTCATGCTTAACATCACACTGTCTTCTTAGTAATCCTCCAAAAGCTGTTTCCATCTTCTTACCGCTGAAGGGATGAAACGGCTGCCTTCCAGCTTACAGTTGTAGATTTTTACTAGACCGTTATTCTCTGCTCGTCTAGGATTTTAGCGACAAACGTCTCAGAGGTCTCCTACAAAGCAGCAAAATCTGCAGACAGAGCCATTTGAAGAGGTATTCATCCTCCTTTCATTTTTCCACGTCATGTCACAGAGAAATTTCATGTAACAGAGCAACACAAATTGGTGCTTAACTGTGAAGAGCAAAGAGAAGTTCATGCATTTTTTTTTTTGGTTTTATACCAATATCTGAAGAATGTCCATTAATGTTCAGCCTCCTCCGCTCTGACACTCCTAGAGATACAATCCTCTGCAACCATCCGCCCCCAGAAGACACTAAATTAGTAAACTGCCAAATGAAGGCAAGCTGTATTTGACTTGATCCAGCAGTAAAGTTCTCAGAGGTTTTTAAAGAACATTAGGGGGCAAAGTTTAAAGCAGGGCTGAGTTATGAGAGAAAAAAAATCTGATTTGTTTTAAACCCACAGAGAACGACGGATCGTCCAAAAATGAACGAGAATGAACTGTAAACCCAGCAAGAGCTGCCCCAAACTAACAGGCTGGGTAAGGAGAGCATTAATCACAGAAGCATCCAAAGGCTTGTGGTAACTCTGGAGGAGCTGTAGACGTCCGCTGCTCAGGTGGTCTATCTATCTATCTATCTATCTATCTATCTATCTATCTATCTATCTATCTATCTATCTATCTATCTATCTATCTATCTATCTATCTATCTATCTATCTATCTATCTATCTATCTATCTATCTATTAAGCTGTCTTTTTTTGTTTATAATAAGTTGGATTGAAACTTTTTTTTCTTTACTGTTTGCAGAATGGCTGTTGCTGGAGGAGTGGGTGTGCGTTTCTCCCCGGGCTCTATTCATGCGAGATCTGCCACTGGCCGTGTAAATTAAATCTCCTCTGCTCTGATCCGTCATACCTTCTTCTTCTTTTTTTCTCTCCTCGATTGCATCTTTGATTCAGAAGTGGCCGCGAAAATAAACCGTGTTTTCTATTGTTGCTACAGGGGGGGTGAACTGGAAGTTGCATTTCAGAAAGGGAGAAGGGTGGGGCACCATCGGCGGAACCCGGATGCTGATGCTGACCGATGGAGAGCAGGAAGCTGGAGAGAAAGAAGAGGAGCGTAGTGTGAGAGGGAAGGACTCGGTGGGGGTAGCAGCAGGCTGCAGCAGAGCAGGCAGGGGGGAAGCCGACAGCGGAGAGCCGCTCCCGTGGATTCTGGCTCTTTTCGGGAGTCTCTCTGTAGCAGGAAGCCGGCTCGCTTCCGTTGTTCGCGCATCATCCGCGCCGGCTGAGGGAGGAGATGCGGTAAGATCATGAGCACGGCCGTCCAGGGAGGGAGCAAGGAGAGAGGGAGGGAGCACGGGGAGTCGCCGGCTGAGGATGCTTGTTGTTTCTAGAAACAAGATTCACCATCGGAGCGAGCTCTGATCCTCCTCCTCCTCCTCTTCCTCCTCTACCAGCACCGGCGCGCAGGGACCGGGAGCGCATCCCTCCCCCCGTAGCAGCTGTCCCGACCGGGGGGCGCATTTAGCCTGTCTCCCTCGGCCTTCCCGGAGGCTGTATTTTTCTTCTTCTTCTTCTTCTTCTTTTTTTACGCTCACCCTCCTCTTCCTCTGTTTCCCGATGCACGGCCAGGGAGGGGGCGAGCCAAAGTGTGCACCGGATATTGGAAAACCCATTCTTCTTGCTGCCTTTGCGATAGCAGATTCTAATTCGGACAGCAGACAGGCAGATAGATCCTGAGCAGACGAGGCCCGGGGCTTGACAGGAGCAGGGACATGTGTGGTGTCGGGAGGACTATGGGAACAGTTCTGGACCGCGGCAGCATCAGCAGCAGCAGCAGCAGCCAGGACGGGGGTCCCTGATATCGATCCTCGGGATGGATCCAATCAGGCCCTTCTGACTTGGGTTATTTGAGACTGTACTCTTAACAGCAATCAATCGGAGGCAAAAGTAGCCTTCCTGTCCAGCTCCTGCGCGATCCTCTCCCTCTCTGCTCCACTTTGATCCACTAGAAGCTGGGCGCACACGTCATCCCTTCCCAATTTCCATGTGGATGATGCTGCATTCCGAGCGGCGCTGAACGGAAACTGATTCTGGACCTGACCACGAGACAAGTTGAAGGGAGTAGCCTGCAGGGCCCCGGCTTCCCATCACGACCGCTTTAGTCGTTTTCCCCCCTCCGCCGCCTGTGATGCGCGTTGCGGCGTTACGCATAGAGCTTGATCTGCCTTGTTCCGCGGGATAAAGTCGACTTTCGGCAAGGATGAGCAGCAAAGAGATCACGGTGGGCCAGTCCAGCCAGTACGTGGGGCCTTACCGGCTGGAGAAGACCCTCGGGAAGGGACAGACAGGTAGGGTCCCTTTCAAGTCGCCTACAAGCCTTTAAAATAAGTAAGGCAGGACAGGGCTGGTGTAATGCTGCGGGAGGCCCCGAGCAGAGATTTATTTAGGGGCCCATTTACAGACAAGCTTATCACAATCCACTCAGATGGAAACAAAATGCACGGATCAGAATTTTGAGACCGTTTTCCAAACTCCTGTGTTTTGTAAGGCTTTCCCCCGGCCTTGCAATGTTGATTTCTCTTTAAGTAGCGATGCACCAATAACACTGTTCTTGACCCATTTAAAGTCCAGATTCCCTATCAAGTCAGACCTGCTGACTCCGTTTTTGGCCAAAATGGGATGAAGGTTGTAGTTGCCAGTTTTGAATCCCACAGAAATGTACAAACTTACAGAATCATTCCCATTGAAATACATCACAGAAGTCCATAACGTGTATCTAGTTTTTTTTTTTTTTTTTGGTAAGCTAAAACAGGTGCATCAATATATAGATGTTTAGTAATGTGATGATAGACCTAACATGCTGGGAGTTCTTAGTTTAGATGTGTTTAAAGGAACAGGAAAATAACTGATTGTTGAGTATTTTACCTGTCAATCGGCAATCAGGAACGGTCAAGGGAAAATTGGTTAATTCATGTCTCTGCCAGACTGAGGCATTGCTATTTATGAAAATCATCAAACATTTATTAAGGAGTTGATATTTTTAATTCTTAGATATTTTTGGCATGACATTGTACTAATTAACACAGTTAGCATGAATAAAGCTACTGTCTCCATGTGTTTTCCTAGAGAATGTAGATCCGTACGTTCACTCCAAGATTTCCAGAAGGCTGCCAACCATTTTCAAATCCACCATGGTCCATGACAGACAGAGGTTAAATGCTTTGGAAAGGATTTAAAAAAAACAGAACAACATTGCTATAATATGTTCAGCTTTCCTATTTTCTGCCAAAAGTCTTACTCTCTCTCTCTCTCTCTCTCTTGCTATTTTAAAGAGACTAAACTCCTTTTAAATAGCTGTTTGTAATCTCTGAGCTCTCATTGACTTCATTTTTCGACACCTCTCTGATACTGACATTATTTTGAGTCTTCTTCCAGCGGTATCGCTCCCACTCCAAAGAGAGTTGTTGTCATCGTGACCTGGTGGCACTAATAGCGGCCCATCAAGAAAAATAACAGATATTTGAGTTTCCACCTGTCATCATTCAGGGCTGACCGCCCCGTTCTGGTCATGAGTGGTTTTTCTATTATTTTCATTAATATTTACCCCTGATATATTGATTTCTTGGGATACTGTTATTGCTTTATTAGCAATAACAGTATCCCAGGAATCCGGGGTCCAGCTCAGACAGAAGCAGCTGAAATTATTAAATCAGCAGTAAAAATGAATTATACATCTAAAAAATTTTGAGTGTAGTAAATACACAAATGTTAATTCTACTGCTGGCTCGGAGGAAGATTTCAGGCTCCAGAAAAAGATCTGTCTCCCTGGCATATGGGGAGGAAGGAGTCGCAGACGTCCCCCTGAATGAGTGGCCTTTATTTGAGCCGAGTTTGTGACATTGTCAGAAAAAAAAAAACGTTATGAATTATTTATGGCTTCTGCTTCCTTCCTGTTTTCACTCCACTCAACACTTTGTCCCTCCCTCCCTCTGTCTGCCTCTCAGGCCTGGTGAAGCTGGGTGTCCACTGTATAACGGGGCAGAAGGTGGCCATAAAGATTGTGAACAGAGAGAAACTCTCGGAATCGGTTCTAATGAAGGTACGGCGTTATTTCCTTCTTTTTTTTCTGTTTTTCTCTGAAGTATTCACATGTGTCATTGTGCGGCTTGCTTCAGGCTTGTGCTCTGCAGAAGCAGCAACAGGAGCGGTTATTTCTGTCAGTGAATGCCCGTCGGTGTGTCTTGAGGCCGCTGAGTGTGTGGGCTCTGCCTCTCAGCGCCGAACAATAGGAGCGATTTCAGTCTGCTAATTAAGCCCTCTGATGAGCGCTGCAGCAGACAAAGTGGACTAAAATAAAACTTCCTCTCAATGCCGCCGACTTTGCCGTGGCTCAGTCGCCTGCAGTGAACGTCGCAAGCAGCACTGGGGCAGTGTTGATGCTTTGTAGTTCACACACGCTGATAGATTCCCAGCTTTGGGGTTGGTTTTGCAAAACATACAACACAGAGATACTTTAGACTGTACATTTTGCTATAGTCAAAGAATCTGCGGAAAAAGCAAAGCTGCTATATACTGTGCCTCACTAAAGAATTCAGATCTATTAGACCAAAAGCTAGACTCTAATTCAGTTCAGTTTATGTGTACAGCATCAGTTTATAGTAAAAGTTGTCTCAAGACAAAAGTGCAGAGATTGAGGTCTTATCTCATACACCAACTCAGAAATAAAAATGCGATTGTGTTCAGCTCCACTGAGTCCATACCTTGTAGAAAACCCCTTTGCTGCAGTCACAACTCCTTTGAGCTTTGTCTCTACCCGCCTTGCTGAGCAGGAACGGCGTTGTTCCTAGTCTCCAGACCCAGTCAGAACACCTGTATTCAGAAATCTTCAAGTCTTGCCACTGATTTGTAAACATGACCTAGGTCTGGACTTTGACTGGACCATTTCAACACATGAAAACTATTCCACTGCTTGTTTAGGATTGTCGTCCTCAGTCTCAAGTCTTTTCCCCTTTACAAACAGCGTCCACGTCCCAGCTGAAGAAAAACATGAGCCACAGCATGACGCTGCCACCACCCTGTGTCACAGTGTGGACAGCGTGTATAGGGTGATGTCCTTTGTTGGTTTTCCTTTGCACATCATGTTTATGTGCGGAGCAAAACATTTATTTTGGTCTCATCTGACTAGAACACCTTTCCCACGTGTTTTACTGTGTCCCCTACTTGGTTGGTGGCAAACTGCAAACAGGACTTTCATGGAGTTCTCTGCAACGATGACCTTTGTTGGTGCCACTCTGCTGCAATGGCCAGATTTATGAAAGTGTTCAACCAGTTGCTGTCCTGTGATCAGGTTTTGCCCGTTTAGGTGGATGAGCATGAATTAGTAGATTTCCAGTTGTATTGTAGTCTTTGATGTTGAGATGATGGGTTGAACAGAGCTCTGTGTCGTATTGCTTTCTCACCCAACTTCACAACTTTCTCCCTGACCTCTCTGCTGCGTTGCTTTGTCTTCATGGTGCTGATGAGGAATGTATACTTGTACACAGCTCCATATTTCACACCATGGCTCTGTCCCATGGAGACCTTTTAAAGGACAGTGAGCATGCTCTAAACGTAGTGTTCAATACCCAATCCCTGAGTGTGGAGTGAAAAATCAATGATGTGCCTCATTTTCTCCTGTGTGGGAGACCCTTTTAGGGCAGGTCATGGCCAGCTGCTTGTACTAACACGATAACTGATGCGCTTTAGGAAAGAAATTATTCATTATAAAGACTGAGTGGGAATGTTTTCTAAGAGTTTTAAATAATAATGTTTTTTAGTGGTTATAGTTTTTTTCCCCCACATGGATATGGGGCGATTTCATGCAGTTGTGCCCATTCACGTAGAAGACTTGATCCAAATTTATATCAAACCTAACAAAATGGTTTCCTTCTGCTGTTTGAACACATAAAGACTGGATATATCTGAGTAAGAACAAGCTTTATCAAAAAGGAATGTTTTAAGCCTGATCTGAAAAGCAGACAGGGTGTAAAAATGGGAGTTGGTTCAACAGGAGCACAGCCTCCTGTTCTTGTTTCGTTGAATGTATCCCTCCACACTTAGCCGTAACTAGATGACAGAGAAGGAATTGTTGGTCAGGGAGACAGAAAAGCTCCTGATGGACTCCGCTGAGCAGTTAAAAAATAGTTTTAGCAATCATCAAAGTTAGCATATATGCACAAGAAATTGTTCGACTCATGGGGTTGTCATAGCACATCACAGTGCCCCCTGTGGTGGCTGACAGACATAGCAAATTAAACCAAAAGCTTGATAGCAGTAGTAGTTTTATAGCTGTGGAATACATCAAATATTTTAGAGCCATCTCAGCTTCCTGCAAAACCTTCAGGATTTTCTAGGGAAATGTACTTGATGCAAAGAATATAATTCAAATCTCGTCGTTCTCATTTCTTATAAAATCCAAAAAAGACACCTTACACAGGTGTTGGTTTGCACCATGGGAGCATGGCTGTGCATACCTGACAGGAGCGGGACAAGGTCGATTCTCGTGTTTTTGTGAACACACACATACCACGAGAATTCAGCTTGCAGACAAAGTTATTGCTTTGCTGCATGGCAAAATAACAGGGACCTACTTTGTTCTGTTATATACAACCCAAACCCCTACTTCCCAAGGCAAAGGTTGTAAGGTAAGTGCAAAGAAACATAATTAAACTGATTAGGACAATTTGACTCAGAATTGCAACTAGACATCACATTGCTGTTTCAGGCAGTAGCACTGATGTAACAACACTTCAGATGATTCTCCCCTTAAGATGTGGAGGAGGAGAGTTCAGAGCTGAGGGCAGGAGAAAGACGATGCTGAGGAGCTGGGGAGCAGAGATCTGGGCAGATCAAGAACCAAACACTGAACTGCTGAGACAAATAAAAATGGAAAAAAATTGTATAACTAGTATGGATCAGGATTAACATACATATAATGACCTACACAGCTGTTGACAGCATCCATGAAAAAGAAGTGTAAAACACCTAGAATTAAGTAATCTATTATTGCTGCAGTATAGTCTCACACAGTAACAATTAGAAAACGCTATCGATCCATGTCACCCGACATCGGGTCACCGTTTGATGATTATTATAAGTCAGGGAATGGAAACAGGAAAATAATTCCTCTCCTGAACTAGACCAATGCTACAGTCAGAGTACTAAATACAACTTCTAACACTGAAAATGCAATAGATAAGGTGAACGAGGACCCAATTTTACCTGCCCCTATGTGAGGGATTGTGATAGTCCAGGTAAGGGTCACTGTTAGAGAACCTTAAAAAAGACTGGCATCTTGGTACTGTTTACATGCCAACCAATGCATTTTGGAAAGAAGCTTCTTTGGTCCCACAACTGTTAACTGGAGTTCGCTAATACTACTAGGTCTTTAAGTCGAACTGGGCCAGACGAAACTAAGTTTGAGCTCGTTGGCAACAAACGCTCCAGGTGTGTTTGGCATGAAAACGATTATGACTACGTGAAAAAAGCATTTCAATCCCCATGTGAGGTATGGTGGAGGAACTGTGATGGTGTGGGCCTGTTTCTCTTCCAAAAACCCTGGGAACCTTGTGAGAAATCATGGCATCATGAACTCTTTGCAACTTTTCAAACTGAAATATTATGAACAAAACTGAAAATAGGTCCTTATTGGGTCTCTCAGCAACATAATGATTGATAGCTAAATCAACAACAACAAAAAAATACTTTTATCCACGTTAATCCAAGGATCTAAACCTAAGGAAATGTGGGGTGAGCTGAAGAGAAGAGAGCATAAGGGAAGAACCAGGACTCTTGAGGACTTAATGTGGAATCTTTAAAGGTCCTCTCTGTATGCGTGGGGAATATTACAAGGAAAGACTTCAAGTGCTGTGAAGTTAGCAAAACGGGGTTGTCCAAAGCATTAAAACTAGTGGTAAGAATAACGGAAAAACTCAATACAAGTGCTCGGCTATAGTTCTGAATCGGTTGTGCAGGTTGGCAGGAGGGTGTATGAAGCCATCTTTCACCCCCTCCTGCATTTGACTAATCACTTTTCTACATGTCATATACTTGGACTTAATGCTCGCCTCCTACTTACAACTCAATTTCTTTGTGTTAAAATGACTTACCCAACAAAAGAATATTCAGTATTTGACTTCTTTACATTTTACTTTACCTCTTCTTTGTGCCTGCTTCTCTGCTCCTTAAGTCTCACAGTATACCAGCTTCACCTTTCTCTCCCATTTGACATTTCCGTCTCCATCATTTCTAACCTTCTATTTTCTCTTCTAAGCTTTCTCCTTTCTCACCCTCCCTCCTTTTGTGCAGGTGGAGAGAGAGATAGCTATTCTTAAACTAATAGAGCACCCTCATGTTCTGAAGCTCTATGATGTCTATGAAAATAACAAATACCTGTAAGTATCTTTGTGTCTCGATCTTTACTGCATTACTGCTGCGTTATTTCTGAAACTGAGATAGATAACCGCATGAGGAGGCAGAAATTGAATAGTTCCCTGTTTTGATTGTTCCATCTGTCTCTTAGGTACTTGGTGTTGGAGCATGTGTCTGGTGGAGAGCTGTTCGACTACTTGGTGAAGAAAGGCAGGCTGACTCCCAAAGAAGCCCGGAAATTCTTCAGACAAATCATCTCTGCCCTCGATTTCTGCCATAGTCATTCCATATGGTCTGTAAAAGCTAAAAATGCCTTCAGAAAATGTTCTTTACTTTTATGTGCAGCCTACATTGTTTAAGCTCTAATTAAAGTAACTTCAAATCACTAACAATGACATTATTGACTATGGTGGACATTGTGTGACACCAGCATAGCTGTAATCTGAGCTAGTGGGAACATGTAGATATTGAATGAAAGGGGTGTGAGAATGCAGCCTTGTGGAACACCACATGTGAACTTTGCCAAAGAAAGCATCTCCCAGTGAAGATCTCTGCCATATGAGTACAGTAACAGATAATGGCAACATCTCTTTTTAGCTCCTTTCCGATCTATGCTTTCAAGCAGCAATTCGGCCTAGAATACTGACGCTTTCAGAAAAAAATATGTAACAAATAGAAATATAAAGTTTGATACAAATATAATGACAATGTAAGTACTATTTGCTCATGTTTTTTAAAAACTGCTTTCTATTAATTTAAAGTTTTTAAATTTAGTGCTGCATTGGCTTCAATCTCAGGGGAAACATGTACTAACAGATTCCAAATCATTTATTTCTTTAATTACAGTTGATGAGGCATTATTACACAATCAAAGGGGAAAATATTTTTTGGCCTGTTTGTACTTCAAAGACATACATTTCTAATATTTGTTTATTCACTCTTATTTTTAATTTGCATGTGCATTTTAATATAGGGTAAATATTCCTTTTTGCATATTATTTAAAGAAATGTGGAATTTTATTATATTTGTTTAGAATTTAGAATTTTTGTTCATGTTGATTTCACTTGATTTGTATTTTACTATGTAACATCAGTAGCAACAGTGCGCGTGTTAGAGCAATATATATATATATATATATATATATATATATATACTGTATATATGGAGTGAGAGAGTGATAGATAGATAGATAGCTTAGCATTGTTTTTCAGTGCCAAATAAATGCTCTTATAAGTTCCAGCTATCTAAGCATTTCCCAGAAACATTTTAAATCAATATGGCACATTATTTTACTTTGTGTGTGTGTTTTTAGTCACAGAGACTTGAAGCCAGAGAATCTTCTTCTTGATGAGAAGAACAACATAAGGATAGCAGACTTTGGAATGGCCTCGCTACAGGTTGGGGACAGTCTGCTGGAGACCAGTTGTGGGTAAGCACAAATGATTTCATTCATTTAACAGTAAGCCTTTTTTTTCAAATCAAATTAAGGGTAAATATGGAATCCCTTGATTAGCAAATATTTCTGAAATAATTAACCTAAAAACATTAGTACTTTATAGCACCTCCTCAGATACTCTCTTAAATGAGTTGCATCAAAACACATTATTCATGTGACAGAAATGCCCAGTCAAAGTCAAAACATGACTTCTATTGAGAAGCAAGGCTTTAAGAAGTTAACCGACACTCTCTCTTCAAACTAACTGGTTTTGAGCTATTTTGTGAAACTTGCAGCTTGTAAATGTAGCACACGGTGTTGAGAACCAAATTAGGAGAACTCTTTATATACACACCACAGTTTTCAAAAATTTTGTTGTAAAAAATGCACCATGGATTCTCTTTCTTCTTTACAATTATGTTGTAATGATCAGAGGCAGGGGACCCAGAATTCAGCCTGACCAGCAGAGGTTTCTTTAAAACGAAGGATTTTAATAACAGAAATCAAAAACAGAGACAAAATCCAAAAAAAACTGTAACAAAAATGGCAGAAAAACAAACAGTCCAGTTGTGCAGGCAGGGCAGGGCAGGAACAGACAGAACAGGATGGCTCAGGTAACTGGAGACAAAGGGGGTCAAAAATCCAAAAGCAAATCAAAAACAGAATCTTGCAGAAGGAGACTCACCCATAACTCAACAAGACAACCTGGCACTGATGTCTGGTCTCAACAGTATATATGGAGGTGGAGGCAGGTGAAACTGGTGAGAGGTGATTGCAGCAGGGGTGGAGTTAGGCAGGTGTGCAGAGTAAGTAATTAGACCAGACATCAGTGCTGAGGCTCAAAACAAGAACAGATCACAAATTCAAAACCTAAACTAAGAAGCATCTGAAGACATAACTAAAACAGTAAACACGAACCTAAACAAGAATCCAGACTAGACAGAACTCAAAACAGCCAGATAATAAAAGACAGGAAAGAGAAGGAAAACTAAAACTAACAAACCATAACAGAACTCAGAATATTACATATATGCTATTTTCTGTACGTCTGTCACGTAAAATCCTAATAAACAATCAGAGTTTTGCTTGTGAAAACGTTTAAGGTGTGTGGCTACTTCAGTGAGGCACAGTACATTTAACTTTTAGAAACTTCTAGTTTGTTCTTACTGTAAAGGTCTGCAGTCATTCTCTTTAATTGCAGAGCCAGTTGTATATTTGGACTGCAAGTAACATGATGACTCTGTAGCTTTTCCACAACTGTTGTTGATTCTATAAATATTTTTAACAAATTATTTTGCCAGGGGTTATGTGGTTCTCTCTATAAAAACACTCACATTATTCATCCTTGCATCAGAAGAAATTAGGATTTAAAATAATTTTTTGACTGTTGCTCTGGAGGTATTCACTCTTTTGTTCCTGTTCCTTCCTTACAGATCTCCTCATTATGCTTGCCCAGAGGTCATCAGGGTGAGTTATTTCCATCTTAGTGTGTGTTTCCTGAATGTGAGAGTGTGTTTCGTTGTCTAATACTACCCCACTGTGTGTGTGTGTGTGTGTGTGTGTGTGTGTGTGTGTGTTTGTGTTCCAGGGAGAGAGGTACGATGGTCGCAGAGCTGATGTTTGGAGCTGTGGAGTTATTCTCTTTGCTCTGCTTGTGGTAAGAATCTGTTTGTTTGTATTTATTTTAAAATTATGTATATTTTCATTGATATTTTGTATTATTTTTTACTCAACATTAATTACTGTCCAAAGTGTTTTTCTACAATATTTACTTAAAATCTAAGAACTGTCCATATAGTTAATTTATCAGTTTTTAAGAAATCTTCGCTGGGACTTTGAGTTTAGGTGTTATTCAGTTTTCTTAGTGCTTACTTGAGTTGTTTTCATGTCAATTGATGCTGACTATGCAACCATGACTATGCAAGCATAGTCATGCTTGCATAGTCATGCTTGCATAGTCAGCATCATCATGCTCCCTACACAGGTTCGATACATTAGGTTTCCTTTGGTTTTTCCTGATTTAACTGAAGGAAAATCTGTGCCATCCATGACTTATATCTAAAATGCAATTAAAATCTGCTTGAGTGGGTCTGGAGTTATCAGGAGTAACACCCATATAGAGCTGTGTGTCATCGGCGTAGCTAACAAAATAAATAGCATATCCCCTGAAGCCATCACCCAACAATAAAGATTAAAAAAAGTAGGACTTGAAATTGAACCTTTTGTAACAATGTAGTTTAGTTCACAACAATCTGATGAACAGTTTTCTTTGCTGAAAAAAAAAATCCTGTTGCTACTATATGGGTTGACCCACTTCAGGACGGTTCCAGAGAGTCCAATTTGTCTGACCCTGACTAGTTAGATGGTATGGCTAACGGTCAAGCTAAGGTTGAGCTATACCAGTACTGATGGTTTGTTCTTATCCTTTCCATATTTGTTTAACATCTTAAGCAGCACAGTTTCTTATTATGATTGAATTTAAATCCAGACATTCATTTTCTGGAGTGCTGTTAAAGGTTTAAATGAGAGATTAATTGATTTAGAGCAAGCTAATCTAAATATGTACTCTAAAAAGGTAGGCCAGAAATCTTTCTGCATTATTAAGCACAGAGCCAGCAAGATGACTTCTCATTAGACAAGGCTTCACAACAGTGGCCTTATAAAACAGTAGGGAGAGCGCTGACCTGAAGAAAAGATCTTGCAGTATTAAGAATATCATTTTGATATTATTTATTTATTTAAAAATGGATATTGAATTCAGCTCCAAAAGACATGTTTACAGCTCTAACTGACAACTAGATCTGATTAGCATTTCAGCATCAATCAGGACAAAACTCTCAGGAGCTTCCTCATCAACCGAATGACTCTAAGGTGATATATTTTCTATGTTGACATGGAGACAAATTAGATTGAATATGTTTTATTTAGTTTATCTCTGAAGTGGGCTGCAAATTCATTACACTTTGAGCTTGTGGACATACTGGTATGTACCGCGGGACTTTGGCTTGGTTTAGTTAGTCTATCAAAAACTGAGAAAAGGGTACTTGGAGGTAACTTAACACACGTCCGCACTGTGCGTTGGCCTTTGGGAACCCGGATAATAATGTGATTTACAGAATTTTATACATTTAAACATGACATCAGCATAGTCCTGAAATGTGGCGTTGCAATACTCTGCTTGTGAATAATTTAATAAGATATGGACCATCAAAGATTTTTTAACATCATTCTATTTCATAGGTGAATTGCAGCCATATTTGATTTTTGGGTCAGGGATGGTGTCAAATGTCCCAGTTTTCAAGTTGGAGTTAAACATGCAATCATCCTGTAGATTTTTCACATTTTTAAAAAGCTGACTTCCATTCACAAATGGAATGCATTATACTACTAACGAGCTGAAGGAGAAACAGACTCATTTTAACAAGAGCAACAATAAAAAAAGTAGCATTGCAGTTGGTTTCAAAGCTATGTGCCAGCTCCATGAATCAGATGAATGATCAGTGCATGGAGAGGCAACTGGCAAAGTCAATGAGCTTCTCCGTGGTGTTTTATTTAATCATGGATTGATTTCGTGAAGAGCCAGTACCGCACTGCAGAGGTTAGGGGGCTACATGGCTCCGGAGAGAAGTATACAGTACTTACAGGACTAACAACATTCAGGGAATCCTCAGTGATTGATATTATGCAGAGGCAAGGCAAATTTGATTTTAAAGCTCCATTCATACACAGCACAAGTTAAAATGCTTTACAGTGTATAGACTAAATGACAAATTATCAAATAAGTCAAGAAAGCATTAGAGGAATTACATAGAATTTGTGCATTGCTTATAAAGAGAAGTCTCATACAATGCTAAATTAAAGCAAATAAAATACAACAACTAATAAACCCCTAAAATAAGCTTTTAAATCTCCATGAAAGCTACAGAAGGCAAAATTATCATTCAGCCCTGATTTAAAGGAGTCAACAGTTTCTGCACATCTGTTGTGTTTAGGGAGTTGCTGCTTTGTTCAGTATCTGATAGTTTAATAATATTTTAAAGCTATATCCCTTATGGAAGTAGGGAACCAGTGTTTAATTTGACTGAAGAACTAGAGTGATATGTTCCTATTTCCTAGTGTTGCTCAAGGGTCTGGTAGCAGCATCTTTGTGAGCTACAATTGCCTGATTGATTTCAGTTCAGTTTAATTTAGTTCATTTATATAGTGCAATTCAACGAAAACAAAGGTAAAATCATTTTACAAATAGATTCAGTTTACACTATATTGCCAAAAGTATTTGCTCACCCATCCAAATAATGGAAATCAGACGTTCCAATCACACCCACGGCCACAGGTGTATGAAATCCAGCACCGGACATACAGACTGTTTCTACAAGCATTTGTAAAAGATTGGGTCACTCTCAGGAGCTCAGTGAACTCCAGCGGCGTTCTGTGATAGGATGCAATGTGGGCAACCTCCTCCTAAATATTCCCCAGTTAATTGTCAGTGGTTTTATATAAGTGGAAGTGATTGAGAATAACAGCAATTAAGCCATGTCAACTGATGGAGTGGGGGCAGCAGATGTTGAGGAGCATTGTGCGCAGATGTCTCCAACTTCCTTCAAAGCCAAACACTACAGACCTCGAAGCTTGATGTAATTTCATCCTAGTCATATTGTGTACAAGTTTATTTTAATATATTAATTGGTCAACTGGCATCACTGGTAACACTTGTTAAGACACCATTAAAATAACCTTCTTAAGGGCGTGCTTCAGTGGCGCAGTGGTTAGCGTACGACCCCATGTACGCAGGCCTTAGTCCTTGACGCTGGCCAACCCAGGTTCAACTCCAACCTGTGGTCCTTTGCCACATGTCTCTCCCCCTCTCTCGTACCCCCTTTCCTGTCAGCCCACTATATGAAAAACAAGTCACTATTGCCATAAAAACCAAAAAAAAAAAAAAACTTAAAACATACATTGCACATTTTTGTGTCCCTGTATTCAGCTATTGTTTTTTATTTGATTGTGAGATAATAGTTGTGGGCTAATTTTGTAAAGATATATATGTGGGTGATTCAATCTAGGTACGTAACTATACATCGTGTGGTAATCTCTAATGTAACCTTTTTTTTAGCCAACCAATGATTTCTATCTTTTTTCTATCTTGTTGTTGAAAATTCTTCCCCACTTTTTTTGCCCAGGTTTATAATTGCCAAAGGATCCAACATAGTCCCGAACCCAAGTTATTATTGAAACAATCTAGCATAATAAGAACATAAGAACGTATACTGTATCAACATCTGTTTTTGTCTTTACGGACACAATTTTTGTAATTTTTAGGAATACTAGTTTATTCCAATGATCACTCCAGACCATAAGCAAAAAAAAGAAAAAAAAAAAGATACACAGAATCAAAGGTTTTTCAAAGGACGTGCCATCTGGATGCAACTTTATTTTGTATTATGTTCCACAGCTGGTGGGTGACTGAAATAGCTTATTTTTCTGTGTAGGTTTTCCATCTAATTAGGTTACTTATGTCAATAAAACTGTACCGTTAATTATTTCCAGAATTCCTCTGATATCTGATAATATCATAATAGCTCAGATTTTGCTATCCCGAAGAAGAAAAACTAAGAAAATGCCTGTGCTAATTCTCAGTTATCCGGGTCAACAGCAAACAGGTTTGAATCAACTGGACATTCGCTCAATTTTTCTGTCCCTGTCTTTGTCTTTTTATAGGAAAAATTATTATATTTATTCTGTAACTGATGTAACTGTTTACGTCTGACTGAGTCCTTAATAGTGGATTTTTCTGTGATAAAAACCAATGCATAATCTAACGGATCTGCTTTTCTCTGACAGTTTGGTCACTTTGGGAGCATAGTCCGCGTTCTATAAGCAAGGGAACAGGGAGGAAAAAATTGATGGCAGACTGCCGACAGCTGTTTTCCATTTATGCCTGTAAATGTGGATGCCGTCATGACCACAAATGTTTTATCAAATGCTACTGGGATCATGTGATTGTGTGAACATCAATATGACCGCCATGCATGCTCAGAGATCGGTGCCGGAATAAGGCCTGCTTCAGGACAGCCTAAATTACCAGGATGTTCAATGCAAAGAGCACCACCAGGAAACTGATACGCATCAGACTAAATCATATTTTTTTTATCCTATCCCATGTCAGGGTGCCTTGCCTTTTGACCATGACAACCTGCGGCAGCTTCTGGAGAAAGTGAAGAGCGGCGTTTTCCACATGCCCCACTTCATACCACCTGACTGCCAAGCTTTACTTAAAGGAATGATTGAAGTCAACCCTGACAAAAGACTCACGGTAAGACGTCTTTTTCCACGTTTTGGTAACATTAAGGCAACAAACCTCTGTGGGATTTATTGGGATTTTATGTGGGACAAACCTAGGTGGCAACAGTCAAATAAAAAGAAAACCATACATGGAGAAGTCTGTAGCAGGTTCAGGTAATGAGAGCATTAATGGGGGAAGCAGACAAAAGCTCCGTAGGAACTTTGGAGGAGCTGCAGAGATTCACAGCCCAGGTGGTCAGAAGGTGTTTTAGTCAGATGAGACCATGACTGAACCTTTGACCTACGAAAATGATGCTGCATTGTTTCAAACCATCCCCATGCATCACCCAGTGGTTCATATGGTGAAACATGGCAGCGGCAGGCAGCCTCATAGTGTGGGGATGCGTATCTTCAGGAAGGGACGCTGGTTGGAGTTAAATACGGTCAAATCCTGGAACCTTCTAGAGCTGTAAACGATTTTAAACCGGGGTAAAAGTTTGGCATGTTCTTTTATAACTGTCAAATGATACAATGTAGTACCTAAATGTTTTGAATTAAACTGCATTTAGATTGCATGCAATAAATAACTGTGATTTCCCTTTGGCTAGAAGCCAACAGCATTAGCTGAAAAGGCCAGGGCTTGTGAGTTCATACCGCACAGTAAGGATGAACTAGGCATTTACGCGGTGGAAGGAGAAAAGAGGAAATGCAGCCGCAGGCTTTGCTTTAAGATGGGACATAAATGAAACCTGACACAAGACCTTACCAAGAGAGGAAGAAGAAGAGACAACACAGTCCACGGATAGAAGAGAGCGCAGGGACCTCGGGTGCTGCTGAAGGGCAGGAACAGAGTAATTCCTGACAGGACTGCCCTTTGCTTTCATGTTGGCTAACTGAGGAATCTTAGTGGTTTAGAACTAGAAGTTCTATAAAAGCACGGCTTAGGTGGGACAGATGGACATAATGTGTTTGCATGGTTAAAAAAAGATGGGTGAATGAGGGGCTTCAATCGAGGTATAGCACACCAAACCAGGGTATTGTCCTTTGGTAAATTTTGATTATTACATCTACCAGCTAAAAAAAACCCCCAACCTTTTGCTTTAAATTTGTATATTATATCTAGGGCCAGATGATAATTCAATAACAATATATATCGATCGACAGACCTGTGGTGTGATAGAAAAAAATAGTGTCAATAAAAAGTTAAATAGAAGAGTTTTTCTTCCTTTTGCATTCTAGGCTATCGTGTAGGTTAATACTACAGTCATTACACCCTCCCAACAAACCACAAACGCAGACCCAGGTATGCTCCGTCACCTTGCTCTGCCCCTTCAAAGAGTTCAGAGTGCCCCTGTTCTTTTTCGTTTATAATAATAAAATATTTAATGAAGGGTTGAGTTTGAATTTAGTGTTTCAGTGCTTTTTCTAAAAATAGATCATTAAGCCAAAGCATAAACTAGCCAGGGCTGCACTTAGAATATGTGTTTTGAGGGATTGCTGCAAAGCCATCAACTGAATGGCTGTCCACTGTGGCTCTATGCTCTTTCAGGAGGAGTGAATGCTGCTTGGAGAGACTCGGTGCAATCTGCTGGGTTTCCTAAGATAGGAAACTTTTTGATCAATCTGTTTGTATGATTTGATTGAATTTGAATATTTAAAGTGCCTTGAGATGGCATGTGTTGTCATAAATAAATAAAATTGAATTGAATTGAAATTGTTGATAATTATCATATCGATCAATGTGATTTCTATTTTATCAAAATGTTTTTTTTCTGTACGGTCCAGCACTAATTACATCAGACCAATAAAAATATTTTTAACACAGAAATGTGTAAGTAAGACCATGTACTGTACGGCATATGCTCTCAGTTTTTGGTTGGGCGTCCTTAAATGAATTGAATGAATTCCTGCATTCCTCTCAGACCTGTTTGCTGGCCTATCGGTGATACCACAGTCATCAAAGCAGGTTTAGGCACTTTTGGCCACGTGGGAAGATGTCAAGTTCTGCTGGAAATATATCCATAAAACTTGTCAGCAAAGGGAAGCATGAAGTGCTCTGAAATGTACTGGGAAGCACCTGTGCTGACTTTGGACATGATGAAACACACATTCCTCCCCAAAAGCGTGGAAGCTTGACATGCAAATCCAAATTAAATGCAAAATGTATTTTAATCTGAAAGTTGAGACATGTGAGATAAGACTCTTGTGAGACGGTCTCTGCTTCAGGAGGGGCCTAATCTGAGCAATGTGACAGTTGTACCCCATGTCCTGGATGCATCTGTGTGCCTTGGCTGTTGAAGCTCTGACTCCAGCTGCTGTCCATGGCTTGTGAATTCAATTCAATTCAATTTTAGTTATATAACACGTGTCATCTCAAGGCACTTTCCAAAGTCAAATTCAATCAAATCATACAGATTGGTCCAAAAGTTTCCTATTTAAGGAAACCCAGTTGATTGCATCAAGTCTCTCCAAGCAGCATTCACTCCTGCTGAAGAAGCGTAGAGCCACAGGGAGAGTCATCCGCATTGTTGATGGCTTTGCAGCGGAGCTAGTTTGCGGCTTTTCCTAACTTGCAGTTGATTTTGCCGCTTTGCGTCTGTTTTGTGTGTTTGTGTGTTATTTTTGTGTTTGGATTCCTTTTAGCATTTGCAGCACGTTTACGTATCTGCAGTGCTTTTGCACCCCTCGGCCACCGTGATAAAGCACTCTGTGAACAATCATCTTCTCTGGCTAAAATCTTTTGTGGCTAGGCTTCTTGCAGTGGGTGCTAACTGTCAAGTCAGCAGTGTGTAGGCCATGGCATGTCTATAGAATGTGCATTTTCATGATTAAAAACATCTTATATCCGGGATGCGTATTTTTCTTATTTTGTGAGTGAAATAGTCATTGTTTTCCTTTTTGTCTGAAAGGGAAGCTTTTCATCTCGTAGCTAATTTCCATATTGCTGTTATCAGTTTAGAGGAGTTGTATTACATAGTCAGGGGTGAGTAAGACGGGCAGAGAGAGAACACACAAGAGCAGAAGTACCAACCTCCAGAGCAGCCCAGAAACTGTTATGGGAGTTTTGGGTGGAATATTAAACAATAGTAACTGAGTTCCCATCTTTACTAAAGGAGGAGACGGTGGTGATATAGTTCCAGCACTTTTATTGAGAAACAGAGCAGAGATTCACATAGTTGGAAAGTAATCGCACCCCACGGTTCCGCTGCGTCTGCCCTGTCTCTGCCTGCCTCGCTTTTCGGGCTTCCACTAATACTGCACCGTGGCCTTCCCATGAGACAAAACAACAACGTAAACAATCCCTCAGCAGCTGCAGCATTTGGCCTTGCAATCAGCAAACAGTGGATCTTATACACAGACATCAGGTCTCCAGGCCTCCTCTGTCCGAGTGGTGTGAGGCCATAGTGACTTCAGAATAATAATTCTTATAACATTCCTCTCTTTTTTTTTTTGATGATGGCGTCGTCAGCATCAAGACAAAACAAGATGGCCCATCACTTGAAAATGTGAACAAAGCACAGAGGAACCATTTCTGTAAACTCGTAAAGTGGGACCCAAAGGGTTCCCGTGTTGGAACCGGGCAGTGCTGGAACTTTTAGTACAGATCAACATGAATGCTTCATAGAGCTTTAACACACAAGATCAAAGGTTTAGCCTTTATCTACAATTTAGGATTCATCTAATTAGGTAAGGCCTGTTTTAGGTACCTATGCGCACATTATTTTGAAATTACATTAGACTATGGTAAGCTAAATCTGTTCAGTAACCAAGGTCGAATCCGTCTACTCTCACCCACCCTGAATACCCTCCTACTCCTTTCTCCACTCACCCCTACGATGGACAATAATCCACCACTCCAAACTTACAACACCAGGAGCAAAGGCAGGAGAGGTTCAGTGCGGGCAGGGGAACCCCAGAAAAAGCTACCCCCAGGGGGTAGTAAAAACTGGCAAGGCCCCCCTCCCAGGGAGATCTGCTCTCGGCCAATCTGAGCCTGAAAACCCTGTATTGAATCTAAGTGTTAAAATTACCAGCTAATATTAAAGGATCTTTAGAGCCAATCCGATCCTGGTTCTTCCTATATCAAATCAAAAAGGTGCATAAACCATAGATCCTTGTGTGTCTGAAGCAAACAGTTTCCATTTTTTACCATAAAACCATATTGATCAACATGATGTAACATTAAAGTGTAGATCTCATAACACAAAAAATAAACATGTGAGTCAGCGGAACAGAGCAGTTAAACAAACAGCAAAACAATATGAGAAGAGTCTGAAACGTCAAGAACGCAAAGTTAAGGAAGCCTTCAGGCCATTCAGGCACAAGGCAGAAAATGATCTAATCGCGCTTAGGGTCTCTTCAGGCAACTCCTCCCGTTGAAGAATAAGGAATCAGAGTTCTCTGGCTTCTTCATCCCCAGTCCTCTTCTTGGTTCCTCCTCGCAGGCTGGACGATTGAGCTGGATAGTAATTAATGTTCAGTTCTGGATTGGGCCATGAGCATTTTATTTTGCATTTCTCTCTAATAAAACACTTTGTGAAGATGGTCTGCAGACACGAGTCCTTGTTTCCACTGGAGAACAGAAACAAGGTGTAATTAGTGTTCTTATCAAAACCCCCATTCATGTGTCATTTATTAAAACATCCTCCAAGCACTTTCACATTCAAGATATTTCTGTCCACAATTATTTAGCTCTCAGAATTCTGCAATTTAATTATTAGTTAAAAGAGTAATCTTTAAGTTCAAATGTATCTGCAGTAAATTCATAGTAATTCTTAACAGAATGCTTTTAATGTGTGTCTTAACTGTTGTTGTCTGACAGTTGAACTTCTCTGCAACATAAGTTCATCAACATATTTGTTTCATGTCATTTCCCATTTATTTTAAAAAAACAACTGAGAAAAAGAAAGCCTTTCCATGTGAAAGCCTTTTCCCTCTTTCTCTCTCTTTTTTTTTTTTTTTAAAGAAAGTGAGGTGCTGTTCTGCACAGAGAAGACAAAATATTTATACCATGCTGTTACTGTTGAAGGACGCCAAGGTTCTACAAAACAAAGCAGCGAGCAGGAGAGCTTTTTGAAAACGTTCTACAACCAAAGCTACTTCAGCAAATTAGAATTAGTTCCCAAATTAATCCTAAAATAAAGTAAACCTTACATTGTGTACATTGTAAATTTTTATTTATTTATTTATCTTCTTAAACTGAGGATTGAGGACTTTGATTAAGAAGTTCTTGGATGAACGCGTCTTTGCGTTCCTACTTGTTTAGGCCTCGGTAATCTGATCTATGATCTATGTATTCTGAGTGCCTGGTCAGGAAAGGTTAAGGTTCTCTGAAGCTTTCTGTTTTCAGCAACCCTGAAAACCCAGAACCCTTTACAGTCAGTGTAAGGTGTCAGGTGACCTGTGGGACCACCTCGTCGTCCCTCTGGTTCCACCAGCTGTGTCAAGTCCACAGCAGCTCGTCCTGGGTGCAATGCCCCAGGGGTCTCCACACCCCCTGTGTGAAAGTCTCTCATTGTAAGGATCTCACCTTACGTCCCGTTCAAGATGTTCTTTGCACAACAGGAGTTCCAATGTGGGGTGTCTTTGCTGCTTTAATGTTCCTCAGAGAAAACCTTCATTCACTGATACATCTTCAAGCTGTTACCCTTTTATCATCACAGTCCCCAACCATCCTGACCAGATCCAAAATGTCCCCATAATTTAATCTAATTGAAGTAATCTTACTTATTTTCTGTATGTAAGACGATAACCATTAAATTATCCTGATCTAAAAGCTGTCAGGTTAAAGGTTTGCTAAACTCAGTGTTATGTGTTTTTTCCCCTTAGGATGTTTAACTGGTTAATAAGATAAGATAAGATAAGATAAGCTTTATTGATCTCACAGTGGAGAAATTCACTTGTCCCATCGGCTCAATAGTCAAAAGTCAGAAGAAGGTGTCAAAGTAGGTAAGTAGAATCAGTTAGATACAGTTATACAGCTATATACAATATACAATTCTGTACACTCCTATGTATAAATATGTTATTGCACATATGTTATTATACAGTTTATACAGGACTATTGCACAGGCTTATTGCACAGTTTATACAGTTTATACAGGAAAGACTATTGCGATATTTGTGTTCTAGTTGAAAGATATTAAATCTCCATAAATATTGTAACCATTTTACACTGATGCTTTAATCCTAAATTTACCCATGTTAGTTAGTAAGATGTGTCATTATGCTAATTTTATTGCAACATTGCCCATTTTAGCCAGTAACCTTTTCTTTGTGTTTTATTGATGCCTGCCAGAGTAGCAGAAATCCGCTTACTCTAAGATGTTCATTAAATAAAATGCTATTTAAAAGTTCACAGCAGCTTTATCCACATGAGATGTTTAAAACACTTATACCATCTAAAATACAGGATGAAATAATCACCTGGGAGGATTTTTCATCTGTGCTTAAGGAGCAGAAGCAGATGTAATCATGTGTTTCAGAGGAGCCTGTAAAATGAAACAGAGAGACACAAGTCTGGTTAGTCATACAGCCACAGCAGCACAGATTTAATCAAAGCTGTGAGTTCGTCTGATGAGCTGTTGATTAATGGAGCCTGAAACCAGGTCAGACTGTCTCTCTCCGCCTCTGTCTGTTTGCCATGTATCTCCACAGAAACCAATGCAGTTCATCAGGAGTTTGCGCTTGGGTCTCAGCAAACCACCAGTTAGTAAGAAGAGATCTTTGATGAGCAAGTTAACAAATGCATGCTGGACGCCGGCCTGTCTCCTGACGTACGGACGCAGCAGACCTGCATTTTTCTGTGTTTCCAAAGCAGCAGCTGCTCCGTCACTCCAGCCCCCAGAGAGTCCCTGATGCAATGGTTTCCACTGTGTGCATTTCTGCTGTTATACTAACGTCTAAGGGGATGAAGGACAGCTGCAGAAACACTTTCCTGGAGGTCATGCGGACTGGAGGAACAGTCTGTAGTTAGCAGATATAACAGGCCTATGCATCACGTTATATCATGTTTAGTCTTACTAATTCAACAGAGTCATTGTACTGCCTTCTGAAAGTATCTATTCCCCTTGAACTTTGTCACTTTAACTCCTTTTGCTGGCATTGATGTGATAGACCAACACAAACTAGTGCATAGTTGTGTAAGGGGGAAAAAATAGTTCATGGTTTTTCATTGTCTTACAGATACAAATCTGAAAAGTGTTGTGTGCATCTTTATTCAGCCCCCTTTACTGTGACGCCTCCACATAACATAGATAAATCCAGCTGTTCTGTGAAGGCCTCAGACATTGGTTAGAGAAGATTAGAGAAGAAACAGCATCATGAAGACCAAGGAGCACAGCAGCTCAGGGAGAACACTGTGGAGATGTTTAAAGGTTCTAAAACAATGTCCCGAATTTTCAATATCTCCCTGAGCTCCATTTAAAGATGAGTACAACTTCAGACCAAGCATGATATGGCCGTCTACTTAACTGACAGGCAGAGCAAGAGCATTGATCAGAGAGCCATGGTAACACTGGAGGAGATGCAGAGATACACAGCTCGGCTGGGACAACTATTAGTTGTGACCTAAACAAAACAGAGCATCTGTCGCAAGACAGATCGCAAATGCTCTCCACCCATTCTGAGCTTTTCAGCCAAGAAGGGCACAAGCCATGCAGGGGGGTGGTGAATATAAATGCATCCCACACGTTTCAAATTTTCATTTGTAAAACTTTTTGCGTTGAGCAGTTGCACAAAATGCAAACCTAAACCCAATGTTCAGATTGTTTTACACCAGTAAAACAGTTTTATCAGTTCTCTAACATTGTTCAATGTCTTTTCTTACAGCTAGAAGCAATACAAAAACACACCTGGTACCTGTAAGTACATTAACATTGTTTTTGGGGTTTTGGGATAATAATCTTCTGTGTTCCTTTCCTTTTCTTCTTTTCCAACCACTTTCCCTTTTTATTGTATTAATCCTTTAAAATACCCGATGACTGGTTGTAATGTGTGGTTCCATGTTTCACGCCTCTCTGGTTCAATGTTCAAAAAAAAAAAGCTGACTAACAGAAAAGTTGTTTAAAGCAGCTTTTCTTATAAAGTAACACTTTGGGTGCTTCTCTGGTACCATACGGTGCATAGACTGGAACAGGTTTTGGTCAGCAGGGATGTCATGATCAAGATTGTTTGTCCCTGATACTAACCTCAGACATATAAGATTATTTGCTGATACCAAGTCTCCATCAGGCTTTTTTCTCTTTTACATCTAAATACCATGTGGACATAAAACTTAGTACCTTATGTGTGATTGTCACACAGAACTTTGAGGGACTTGAAATGAATGAATGATCCTGGGGTATCTATCCAGTGCTGTGAGGTTAAGCAGTGACGTTGAGTTAAATTCTGTTGGGGATTCACATCAGATAATCATCAGCAAACGTTTTAAGTAGTGCTGTTTTGGCCAGGTAGTATGGTGGTCCCCCCAGCTGCAAAAACCGGTGCAAACCTTTATTTTCCTCCACACTGGTGAGCTGATTATCAACATTCAGTCACCAGTGTTCTGATTGCCGTCCTCTGGAAATCTTAGCTCATCTGCTGTCTTCTCTGGTGTTTTGCTTGTCTTTATTGACTTTCAGAGTTTGTTGAGTGAACTTGTGGCATTCGAACCGTGGATCTACTTCATTATCAAATGAATAAATACCCAAATTGCCAAGATTTGCAAGTCGCATCTGAGCTGGCTTACTTTTCTTTAAAGTAGTTCCTAATAGCAGACATAGTAGTAACAGTGATGGGACTACACATTGGACAGGTACTAGAATCAAGGTTAACCAAGATTTCAAAGTTAATTCAAAACTGTTTCAAAACTACCAAGACGTTGCATCGTATTGTTTCTATGGTTTAAATGACCTCAAATGGAAGGCCAGAGGAAGAGCTAGAGTGACTGGAGTTTCCTCTGGCTGTATAAAGCATGGTGTAATGCAGCAGTGCCCCTTTTCATGTGATGCTGTGCACTGCCAGTCAGCTGACTAAAAGAAGCCTCCTAGACCTTCGCCTTTGAGAATACACGTTTAGCTGTTTGAACATGCACTATATTACCGCAAGTACTTGCTCATCCATTCAAATAAGTGAATTCAGGTATGCCAATAGCGCCATTGCCACAGGTGTCTAAAATCCAGCCTGCAGGCTTCCAGATTGTTTTTAACATCACTTTTAAGCTGAGCGCATTCCAGCAAGGTGCCATGATGAAAATTCTTGTTCAATAAGAACATTGCTGAAATGTCATCAGAACAAAACAGCCCACAGTCAACTCTCAATGAAATCGCTTGCAAACGTAAAACACGATATGGGTCAATGCATGCTGAGGTCCACGGCTATTTCTAGTCATGACAAACAAGGATTTTACGATATACAGCTCATATAGAAATGTATCCCTCTATTTGTTCGACATTAGTAAAATATCCTATTCATTAGAGGTTTCTCAATGGCATTGCTTTGTAATCATAATAATTGCATAGGTGATCTGGGTTTTTGATAATAATAGATAATATGTTAACCCTCTCCAGGTTTTTGTTTTTCACTGCTCTGCTTTCATTGACAAATACAAGTCTGTAAACCCCTCACCCTTACCCTAACTATGATGTCTGTCAGTTTGTCTTCTGAAAAACACGGGCCAATCTAAAGCTACTGCCTCTCTCCTGCCAGGGGCGGACGTAACGAGCCTTGCCCAGAGCAGCCTCCTCCTCGCCGGGTGTGTGTGAAGAGGATCCTGTCCCTATCGGAGCTAGACCCAGACGTCCTTGAAAGCATGTACTCTTTAGGGTGCTTCAGAGACCGGGTGAAACTCACACAGGACCTTACAAGTGAGGAGTGAGTACATGCAACCCATTCAGCTTTTCCACTCTGACTTATTGCACTGCCGTATTAAAGGTAAACACTGTTAGGAGTGTGTGACGAGAAAGAACCCAAACCTAACCTGAGTTGTCTTTATGCTAGTTTACCTGTGGTTTTCCCATTTACAGCAGCCTGGATGGAGTTTGCACAAATGCTTACATGTGTTGTGCTTTCATCATTGCTTTCTCTCGTTCCTCGTTACCTCATCTGTTTCATTGTAGCCAGGCAGTTTTGTGCTTCATTACCTGCCTGAGTGGACAGTAACAACAGCATCGTTCTCAAAAGGACTTCTTGTGTCTCCCTCCACGTCCATCCTTTGACGTCCCTTTTCTAGGATGTGGATTTTTACTCACTTCATTTTAAAAGCTGCAGCTGTGATTGAGAAGAGAAACTGACAAATAGCTCACTTGCTGTGATTATTTTATTTTAGTGGCAGTGGATAAAAAGCTTGTTCCTAGTGTTTTTGGTTTTCCTTTAGTCATCAGCACTCTCGCCAGCATCTCTGGATCATCTCAACTCCGTGGATTCACTATTGACCTGATTTAGTTTGTTCTTTCAGTTTTAAAAATCCGCTGCCTAACAGGTGTTCAAACCTCCAGAAATGTTTTCAGATTTAGTTGTATTACAGCTCCACTCTTCAGTGTTTGTAATTGAGATTTTATGTGGAAGACCAACCTAAACTAAGTCATCATTGACAATAAAAGGCATATTTATGACTGTTATCAATAACAAAAATGTACGCGATGTGTGGATTCGCAGGGAGAATGTTGTGAAGTAGTAAAAAGCAGGGTTAGTATCCCAAGCTGAGGAAATTTCAATAATCTCCCTTGAAGCTTTAACTGAAAACAGAAAGGTTGAGGCTGCAAACCCACCAACACGTGGCTGTCTAGCTAAACTAAACGGCCAGAATCTTCTAACTTTTTGACTCTCAAGCAAAATGCTGTTTGGTGGAAAAAGAAACACAGCACATCACCCTTTCTGCACCATCCTGGCTAAAAAAGGTGGCAGCATCCTGCTATGGGATGCCTTTCTTCAGCAGAGACAGGGACACTCTAAATGTACAGCCACAACTACAACAGGATGGTTTTAGATTAAAGCATATTCAGGCGCTAAAGTGGCCCAGCAGAAGGCAAAAGACTTAAAAATTCCTGGAGGTTCTCCATTGAATCTGACTGAGCTTGAGCTATTTTACAAGTCCAAAGTTTCATTATGTACCACTTTGTGTTTATGTATCACATAAATGACATTGAAACATGTGGTTGTTACTTGTCAAAACGTGAAATTTGAGGCATCTGAAGACTTTCAAAAGGAACTGTAAAACATCTGCAAAGCAGCAAAATAATTGTTTCCCTAAGAAAGAGCTACTATACATTATGCTAAGTCTAAGGAATTGAATTTGAATACCATAAGAAAATTCTGTCTGCAGTGATTAAAAGAGGGCCTCATTGTCATTTAAGAGCAACATCACAAACCACAAACCCTAAGCCCATTGATTGGATCTAGAGTTTCCTCATTATATATGCATATACGGAAATGACTGCCAACCACCCCATATTTCATTTCACTAAAGTTGTGTCCCACTCCTTGCTCCTTGTTTTTGTTGTCAGTTTGTTTCCTTTGTCTCACTGTTATTCTGTATACAGGGACAACCAGGAGAAAATGATCTACTACCTCCTACTGGATAGAAAAGAGCGATACCCAAGCTGTGAAGATGAGGATCTTCCACCCAGAAATGACCTTGGTAAGAGAAGTTTTTCTACAGTTTCCATGTGATCGTATGAGTGAAGATATGCATTATATTAACAGGAACTCTCAGTTTTCCTAAACTTTAATTTAGGGGTGCTTGCATCAATGAATGATTTGCATTTGATTTTCTCCAATTTTGTAAATGTTGACCTCTCAATCTACCTTTTAACTGACTACAATTTCTCAAAAATACCTACAACTTAATGAATTTAAAACATTTTTAAGCCGTGCTTGAAAGTATTTACAATAATAGAAGCAAAGGTAACGTCAGACTGTGTGCATGAAAGAGGAGTCGCAGTAAACAGGGTTTTTAGACTAAAGTTAATTTTGATTACAGAATTCACAATTTTAACTGTCTGTATTATCTGATTTTTAGTGATTAGCGTAACCAGTTTGGTTTGTATAACTAACTGGAAGTGTCAATCTTTGTGTGTATTCCTGATTGAACGCATATCCTTACCTTACATTTCAAACTTTTAAAGGCTTTCAGCATCTGTCACGTCACTGTGAGATTTCAGCAGGTGCTTTAAAAGGATAAAGCCATGTTGCTCCGATATGTTCAGCCTTCCTGTTATTTCCTTAAGTTACATCAGAATTCTAAGAAATTATCCTGACCATGGCTAAAACAGTGCCGGGCTAAAGATTCTCCCAAAACCTAGCTTGTGTTTTCTCTGCCACTGTTTGTCATTTCCACTCAGTTAAAAGCCTCTTCATCTCACATTTGAAAATATAGGTTATAGAAAATATAGAAAATATAGAAAATAGCATCCTACACCTTCTGTGAATTGTCTGACTTCATTTTTAAACACCTTACTGATACTAAAACAAATAACTTTGAGTCCGCTGTCCGGACGTCGTTTCAACTTTCACACCAAAGAGTGTTGGGGTTAGTGGGAAATGTCTACACTTAAACATGGTGCGTTCAACGATCATAAAAAGACTGGCTCTTAAAGCTCAGAGCTACACCAGCTGAAAATCAGCTGAATCCGGATGATTTATAGGTGCATCTGTACTTTTATTAGATGTACTCAAACAAAAACTTCAAATTCCATTTCTGTGGTGTTGGTATTGTTGTCCAAGACCCACCCAGGAAGCGTGTGGATTCCCCCATGTTGACGCGTCACGGCCGTTGTCGTCCAGAGAGAAAGAGCTTGGAGGTCCTCAGTGTCACAGACCAGGGGTCACCCACCCCGCCTCGCAGGGCCCTGGACACTAATGCTCATAGCCAGAGGTACAAACAGATTCATCCTCACCATTTCATGTGCGACAAAAAAAGTCAACAAGACATGTTTTGATTGTTTCATCTTGAAGCTCTCCTTATAAACTCTGACATGCTTTACTCTTGGCCATCTCCCAAAGGTCTCGTTCAGTCAGCGGTGCGTCCACAGGGCTGTCCTCCAGTCCTCTCAGCAGTCCCAGGGTAAGGACTTTACATTACTGTGCTCTGTCGTTCCGTGTTGAAATGCACATCTTGCAAGAACACCACAGCTTCAAGTTAAGGAACCCTTGTTTCCATTTTTGTATGTGTCACAGCTTGAAAAGCCACAAATACACAAGATGTCATGGTACATTAGTGCCTTTTTGCTTTAGATATGTCCACTAAAGAGTAATCACCTAGTTTGTCTTATATCTTGCCAGTGCAAATACTGTATTTTATGATGCACTTCTCTCCTTGTTACATGACATAATGGGAATACATGTAACATATTTTCCCATAATATACGCAATATATTAATTTTTATGTAAGGTTGTGTTAAGTGGTTTTGAACAGGCACTGTCTTACAAACAGTAAATTATTTTGTGAGATTCAGGCTAAAGGTTGCTTTATGCATGATTATGGACACAACGTCTGCAGCATTTTTGCTCCGTACAGCTCTTCCCCTAGAGTTGCACTTTTCACCTAGGGCAGTGTTGTGCTCCTACACCAAGCGTACTACACCACACTACACATAGCAGTAGAAAACACAGTTATTTCCAACTTTAAGCCAGTGACTTTCTTCAAAGAGTGATGGTGATTTCTGTCCAGGAACTGTTAACAATTTGTTGATCACATCTTTTTGGGCCAAATTTTAAAGATGTCTTTACCTCTGCTGACAATAGGGTGCATTTGAGAACAATTTTAAGCATTTTTTAAAACTCCTTAAAACTGACTCTGAAATTTGAGTATCGCTTAATTAGAGGTTTATTTTTTACAGCTGTTTACGTTTGCATTACAGAGTTGTTTATCTGGTCACCATCTTCTCAATCAGGGCTAAAATAAACAGCTTAGGACTCAAAAGGTATGCCCTGTGGATCGTGTAAACCTGAACAGTTCCCCAGGTCAAAACAATTCCAGAATGATTACCATAAAATTCCATTGTCTGTACCTGCTAGTCTTTGCAGGGTCAGGTCAGACACACAGGACAAACAACCATGCATACTAAGGGCAGTTCAAACTTACTAACAGGCAGGTTTTTGAATTGTGGAGTATCTGGCATGCACAGGGTGAACATAAAAATTCCGTACATAAATATTCCAGGTGCGGATTTGAACTCAGAACCACTGTGCATGAGGCTGAGACATTATTTTGCAAAACCCCATCTTTTCTGGAGGAGATGGGAAAATATGTGCGTTAGCCATTAGAAACAGAAATTATCTGAGATCAGAACTTGATGATAGATTTTTGTCACACTCCTGGTATCTAGCACACTGTAAAGTAAAAAAAAAGCACATTTTATAATGAAATTCATTACATCTTACCCATGTTTCCAAGATTCACCTGTAATTTACGGTGTCTCTACAATTTTTCCGACATTGTGTGTGGGACATACAATTGTGACAAAATCCCTGTAGTCTGAGGAACAAACCCACTGGGTAAGGAGATCAGTTCTTTCAATCATCTATTTCAAGTCTGCCTTTGAAGTGTGTCGACCAGATAACTGGAGAATACTGTAAACTGAACGTAAGCCAAACATGTGCTTCATTATGCTCCTGCAATCAACCTATAAAACTTCCACTAGTCTTCCAGATCACCTCTCTGAAGAAGTACCATAAAGAGGGGTGTTCACCAATGAGAGGTGGTCTTCTCTTTTTTTTTTTCCTTTTCTTTTCTGAGACTATTGTTAAATTGGACTTGAATACATAAGGTCTTTTAGTTCCATATCTTTCCACCAGATCTCCATCAGATTTCTGGGGACTGCCTGTAAAATCTAATTACCCCATACTAGAATGATGACATCAAAAATCCAAAACCTGTCCAGAAACACAAATTGCTGTGATTCAGCCAAGTCTGAAGAAAAAGATGCTGATCGACAGTCTCACCTAATAGTACTGGAGGATACAAAATGATCCACAAAAGAAGACACTGGCAAGGCAATTATTAGACATCCTGAACTTTCAATGTCTTGATTTAATTCACTCTTCATGGTCCACACCAGTGTGGACCATGAAGAGTGAAAAAAACATCAGTGTTTGACAGTGTCTAACATCAAGCAGTAAAAACAGCAGTGTACTGTTCACTATCCCTTCCAGTTGCCAGCTAGGGGCCAAAAAGATAAATAAATAATCTTGAAGGAACCAGTTGAATAAAGCAAAGACAATAAGTTTTTTTTCTGGGTGATAAGATTCCAAATGAGTCTCATATAGAAGAGTTTTTACATATAGACGGTACATCTCCTGAAGAGCTAAACTAATTAGTATCAGGATATATTAACAACTTCCAACCATACATTTGATATAGCAATACAAACGTTCAGATTAGTTGGTAAATTAATAGGATCTAAATAACGTTAATTAAGCTTTGGCCTAAACTAGTCGATCAGCTTTGGGTTTGATGGAAATTTGCTCTTGAATAGGCCCTATCTTGAGCAAGTGGTAGCGTGAATCCTTCATGAGAATGTATCCCTTCCTAGTTGGAGTTATTCTACCAGTTCATTACTACACATCACTCACTTTGATAGAACCAAGCTATTCCTTTCACATGTATTATCTGTAACTATCAGTTTTTTTCCAGGATAAATTTCCTGTGCTGTGACGTTTGCCTTAATAATGCTTGCTCAGTCTGTTTGTACTGGTCATGTTGTTCCGGCCCCCTATTACATTTTCATTTCGGACATATCATGCTGTTCATGTCTCAAAAGGGGCAATTTTCCACTTTGTGCATCTAATCTGGTCTTGTTGATATTTTCAGTCCATGAATCACATTTCATGACCATAGCTTCCTGTCTCATCTGTCCACACCCCTTTCCCTCCTTTCTTGCATCTTTTTCTGTCTGCCCATCAGAGTCCAGTCTTCACCTTTAACCAATCAGAGGTCACCCCCACCTCCACTTCCTCCTCCAAAGACCCCAAAGCAGGAAGTGCCACCACTCCTCGACCCACCCGTCCGGTGCCTGACCCAAAAACCCAGACTTTGCCCTCTAAGGGTCCTGCTGACCGGCCCCAGCTCCACTCCATGAAGTCTCTCCCTCTCCAAACACCACGCTCTCCTTCCCCCTCCCCCTCCCCCAATCTCTCTCCCATCCCACGGTTCTTCAACTTCCCCTCTCCTTCCATCTTCAGGTCCAAGAATGTCCACTCATCCTCTAACTCATCTGCCACCCCTTCCCCTGTGTCGCAGGTTACACCGCAGGGCTCGCCTCTACCAACCCCGCTCGGCACGCCCGTGCACCAAATCCAACACCCTTCCTCCACCACCCCTCCCTCCTCCTCCTCTTCGTCCTCTTCCTCCAGAGTGGATGGAGCGGGCGGTGCCTCGCTGTCACTGACTCCACCCTCTAGCCCAGGAGGGAGTGGCAATTTGGCCGCCTCGAGCTCCACCCACTGGAGGACGAGGCTTAACTCGTTTAAAAACAACCTGCTGGGTTCTCCACGCTTCCATCGGCGCAAACTGCAAGGTGAGCAAGGTTCTAAAGAAGGAAAATAAGAAGTTGTTGTTGCATCCTTAAAATATGCTCTGCAGCTAAGTGCTGACATCACTATTCTATCAAGGAGAGCTTCATATTAGCCGAACAGTCTAAAGAATCTCTTCCTACTAAATGTAGTGCCATTACGCATGTTTTTAAGTTATTTAATGCTTAATAAATAACTCTCGGTCTGTTAGGTATTGGCCATTGAATATCAGCCCAAACAGTTGATATTAGGACAATAGTTGAAAGGATTATTTGAGCGCTGGCATTCTTTCAATAGTACACTCTGCACACATTAGTGTAAATTTCTCTTCAAGTATAAGAATTTATTAACAGAAGCAAATGAACATGCAGTTAGCACCAATAATAGAACGCTGGGTTCTATGATTCAACTCCTCTCTACTAGGCTAGTGAAACTTAACTAAACTACTAAGCAAAATTAAGATAAAAAGAAGCTCAGGAACTATGTAAACACATAATAACAAAAGGACTAAGTTAATTAGTTTAAAACCATCATCAGAATGATTCAGTGAATCCTGGTTCACTGCAGATCTAAGTTAGAGAACCAGAGTTCATCTGAAAGAATATGGAATGAGATCAAATTAGTTTAACTAATTTAGAAGAACCTTTGTAAGTGTTCAACACATTCATAATGTAAATTCTGAATTAGACAAATCATTATTTGAAGAAATACCATTTTAAAGAATGATTTTGTAAATAAAAATCAATAACCTTTAGGACACCTAGGGATTTATTAATGTAATTATTTCTCTTGGAAATAATTCAGACTCAAATCGGTAACTTAGGAAGCTAGAGGGCACTGTAGCGGACAATTCAACTGGAAATGACGTGTCCGGGCCCATTGTTTACATTAACTTGAGTTTACCTTAAAGTTACATAAAACACCATTAAGTTGACATTAATGCTTCCTATTAATCTTGTAAAAACCCTCGTAGTACCATTGAACACAACCTGTAGTTATGTTTTACCAGGGTATTAACGAGTTATTAGAGAGGCTAATTTCAGCTAATGCTAGCGGGAGCTCGGTGTTCACTTAAAAATACATTTAAGCCATATTTTGTCATAATGAGCGGACCGGAACATACAAACATCAGTTTTCCAACGGTGAATGAAATCCTTATGGAAATAAAGTTCTGACCATAAAACATCATCATAGCATTGATTTAAGGTCACTAGCGGGAGCTAGCCTGTAAGCTTGGTCTTTCTACTCGATCAAACCTTTAAACAAAATAGTAAAACACATTAACAATGACATTTTTTTAAGGTTTCCCTGCTTATTCTCTGCCAAACCTCTGCCTTTGTCTAGCAGTGCCGACAAGGCAGTCCGATTGCAAGAATGCTGAAGCTAGTTCAGACGGCGGAGAGCAAGCAGCTAGAAAAGGGGAAAAATCTTTGTGAACCACGACCTGGGATGTGCTTTACATGGGCTCCAATCGACTGCACTCGAACTGTTCAGTGTGGGGAACCCTGCATGGCAGCAATGTTTCCTTAGGCTTCCTGCGAGGCCATGGGTGCCGGTGTAGAGTTAAATAGGGTCCCAACGTTTAAGCACCATGCAGCTGTGGTGAAACTGCTTCATGTGGTCTCGGCTCAGCTTCCTGCAAAAATTGAGGAAAATTACAAAAGCCGTTTCTGTTAAGGTTCCTTACTCCGGCGTCTGATTATGCTGAAGACAGACTGTTTGTGGGTATCTGAACCCCATTCGGATCAACCGACAGATAGATCGCTTCCACTCCAGAGTGACTGGTGACCAGAGGCGGAAGAGGAAGATAAACCTGTGCGGCTAGTCTTTATACAGTGGGCCCCCTGCTGTGAGAGGCAGTCCTTGGGGGAAGGAGTGACTGCAGCAGCCTTAAAGTCTTATGTTATTTTCCTGTTGGCTGATTTCAAAACATAAAGGAGGCTGGTCTTCAGCCTGTAACTGTACTAAGCAATGCCGCGTCTGCGATAAACTGTGATTTGAGCAATTAAATTAGTCTGTCATCAAGAATCTTCTCAGACATTCACTTTTTATTCCTTTCTCTCTGCCTGTGTTTTTTTAGTTCCTACATCAGAGGACATGTCCAGTCTGACTCCAGAGTCCAGTCCAGAGTAAGTAAACACATATACTGTAATTTGTTTTCTATTTCACATGTGGGGTAGTTGACAAAAACATTATAACTTTTTGTATGTTAATAAAACGTTTTACTTGTATTTAAAGGGGTGTAGTCCAATGTTCCCCCTAATTTTTCATGTGTCTGAGCATTCATTGGACCTCTGTGAGCAACATCACATGTGCACACTGAGGCTACTACCTGCCCAAAACCTGAGCTTATAACACATTACATGGATTACTAGTAGAATCAAATTACAGCAATAATTATTTTTAGATGACTAAGTTCAGATATAACTGATTTAACCCAATTTAACCCAATTATAAGACAAAAATCGTGGATGTATATATGTTTAGCTTTAGCCTTCAGGACAGACTAATCTGGATTCATCCTAAATAAAGACACTAATGATCTTCTGTCGGAACCTTACTTTTTTTTTTTTTTTTTTTCCCCAGTGTCCTGTCTAGCAATGTGGCAATAAAAATTAATATCTTAATGCCAAATAGAGCTCGACAGATTTTACTTTCACAAGTGGAGCAAACAGCTTTCGCCATAATGCTCCGCTTGATTTGTGCGTGTAAATAGCTTTATTGTGATTCCTGCAGGGAGAATTTCAAATTATATGGACACTACAATGGGAAAGTAGGAGAGTAAAAGAAAAAAAAGAAGAGATAAAAAAAGAGAAAGAAGAGGTGAAAGAAAGAAGAGATAAAAGGAAGAGAATGATAAAACGTCCTCTGTCTGCTCCATCACCTGGAAAGAGACACAAAAAGAACAGCACAACCAACAGACATAAAGCAACAGATACAATCGTGTAACACCTTGATACCATTGCTAAATCATATGTATTATTATTTAAGCTGACATGTGTAATGTGATACCTAAAAAAAAAAGTAAAAGAAAGTAAATAAATTATAGCCTTTCTGTATATAAGTGAACATTTAATACATGGGACCCAGCACCTGTGGGAGATTGTGAGAGTGCACTAGTTTAGGTGAAAATTATCCAGAAGGAAATGGCTTGATAGTGATTGTGGAGAACCGAAGACCCACCTTCCCCGAGCACAGAGACAGGGGTCAGGGGACCCATAACCCCGGACTCCCAAAGGGGTCCCCAAAACAGTGTGCCCAAGAGGGGCCTTCACAGGAAATCTGCAACCCCCCCCCCCGAGGAAAGAGGAGAGACGACTCCGAGGAAATCCCCCAGCCACCGCAATGCTGACGCCCCCAAGAGCCACGGGGACGAGCCCGTGGGCTCCGCCGGCAGCCGGCCGCGCTGAAGTGGTCCTGGCCATGGGCCCTGGGGGCCAGAGGCCCCAGGGGCGCCCCGCCCCCGCGGCAGGGGCCCCGGCCGCCCCCCGGGGGGCCAGGCCCCACGATGCCACCGCCGGGAATGGGCCGGCGCCCACCCGGGAACCCGCCCCAAACCCGAGGACCGTCAACGCGCCAGAGGGTCAAGGCACCCGCCAACGCAGCGGAGGAGGGCAGGACGTGGGGGGATGGGCTCCGCACCTATCGGAGACTTGAGATGATCTTGGGAGAGGGAGCGGACCGAACCCAAACCTGGAAAAAAAACAAAAAAAAAAAACTCATTCACACCATCCCTCCCTTGTGCCCCACTCGCCACACACAGACACAAAAATAAATAAATAAATAAAAAAAAATAAATAAATAAAATAAAATAAAAAATAAATTAAAAAAAGGACACACATTCCCACATAGCATTCACATCCAAAAATCCCAAGTGGGGGGGGTCACCACAATTCAACAATACGACTGCCTGTGCCCGACCCCCGGCCCCGCCCCCGGACCAGGCGCCCCCCGGACCAGGCCCCCCAAAGAGGGGGGGCCGACACGACCCGTACGGGCCATCCGACCAGAGCCCCCCCTCACCCACTATATACCTAATAAACCCCCTCCCACCCCGACCTTACCCTAGCCACCCCTGCCCCCCATCCCTTCCTGGGGAGAGCAGAGGCGTCAGCCCCAGATCCGGTAAGCCGCTTGGCTAGCCGCAACAGCCCCCCGCCAAGACCCCGTACCCAGTGGCCCACACCTCCTCCAGGCCCCAGACTCCGTGCCGCGATCGGAGATCGGGGGTGTGCAAAAGACCCCCGATCCTCCCTACGCCCGCTCAGATGTTGTGTTGTTGCATGTTGATCTCAGGTGTGTTTAAAACTGGGAGCACCGAAGGGGGTGCACGGCACAGCCCACCCCCCCCTCCGGAAGGGAGCTGGTGCCAGCGCCCCCCTCCAAGCAACTACCCAGAACCCTCAATGTCTAAATGCGAGAGGGGATGAAGGGAGCCGCCCGGGGCGAGGCTCACACAACATAAGCCCCCCCCCGCCCCAGACGTCTTCCCCCCACCCCCCCATATCGTGGCCTACATGAATGTGCGTTGTGAAAATGTTTGGAGTGAAAGTGTCTAAAATGCATGATAAAATTGGGGAGAGGGACGTCACCAAAAGGTGGCAACCTCCAGTAACGCCCTCTCCCCAAGGACCTACATGTGTGGCGGCGTGATGGAGCAGGCAGAGGGAGGAGTCCGGGGATGGGGAGCAAAGGACTGGGGAGCCAACCCAGGGAGCCAGCTCCCCTACTGACTCCAATAGGCACCCCCGCTCCCCGAAAGCCCCACCCGGAGAAAGGGGCCCCTCCAGCGGCACCACCATAGCCCGGGGGCCGGGGAGAGGCCGCAGGGAACCTTACTTTAAAAAAAATCCTAAACTATCCCTTTAAACATTTACCTTAAAAACCTGAAACACATCAGCTTTATTTTTCAGCAGTAATGTGATGAATATGATGAACAGATAGACAAAGTCATTTCAAGATTGCATAAAATGATAATGGTGTGAGTATTTAGGAGGTAGAGTAGTATAAATGATTTTTAATTGGTTCTAAGTTTTAAAATAAATTATTAAAATCATAATTTTTTTCTATTTATTTCTAGGTTGGCTAAGAGGTCGTGGTTTGGTAACTTCATCAGTCTGGAGAAGGAGGAGCAGATCTTCGTGCTCATCAGAGACAAACCGCTCAGCTCAATCAAGGCTGACATCGTTCACGCCTTCCTCTCTGTGAGTGCTATCAGGCTTCACCCAGCTTGGAGCATTGCTGTAATGTTTGCAGTTCCAAAAGGCGCTGATTTAAGACTCTGTCTCCTTCAATTGGGCAGATCCCCTCCCTCAGCCACAGCGTGGTGTCTCAGAATAGTTTCCGGGCAGAATACAAGTCCTCGGGTGGCCCCTCTGTCTTCCAGAAACCTGTCAAGTTCCAGGTAATGTTTCCTTCGTTTGCTTTTGATATTTTAATTTCTCCAGCCGTCATCACAGAAAACGGGTCAAATATGGTTTAAAAGACTCTAAAAGTAATGTTGAAATGCAAAGTTAAGTTTTGTTTTTTTCGCTCTCGTTTTACAGGTGGACATCGCTTTCTCTGAGGGAGAGAGAGAACGGGAGAGGGAACGAGCGGAGAGAGAAGGACGAAGAGAGATGGGCATCTACAGCGTCACCTTCACGTTATTAGCAGGTGAGAGGCCCTGTTCAGGCCTGGTATCAACACATGACCTGGCCATCACATCTACCTGTAGGTAGCTGAATGGACAAGTGTTCACATCTTTAGAGTTCAACAGTTTCATCCTGGAAAAAAAATCTGATTCTCAGAATGTTTGTGTAAAAGCAACTGGAAGCAGTTTCTGCTTTTAAGATTCTTGTTTATGGAACTTTAACCAAGAGACATTTCAAAAGAATTTATATCCCAGACATAAGTGGGTTCCGATTTCTTATTTTAGTTTTCTCTTTTTAGAGTGTATTATGTTAAACAATTGTGTGAAAGTAATGACAAATAATTGTCATTATTTTGACAATTTGCTGCACGTTTTTTTGAAATCCTGCTTCTGTGACGAAAGCCGTCTGTGTGGCGCCCTCCTCGTGTCTAATGTGTGTACCACATTTGAATTTTGAATCAGTATTAGTGTTGACTCAAAAGATATTGTGACATTACCCAGAAAAACTGTTTCTCTGCTGCTGTGGGATATAAAAGCGGTTCCGTCTCGTACGCCTCCATAGTGAGTTAGAGTTGGAATAGCGAGTTTTGTGAACTTTCTGTTGATTTTCAGGTTAGTGATGTATTAACTTAGCATTCAGTTGGTTCATTTAGCATTTATTTACCATGTTCTAGTATCTCAGACAATGCCCAGACCTCAGACCCTGCAGATTCCCTGGTCCGCCGGCCACCACCTCCTTTAAGGCTCTTGTACCATGGTTAGTTATAGTATGCATACTAAGAAACACTATTTAGTCCACTATCTGAAACTGGACAGTGTGGCACAACTGCAAATCTACCAAAACATGGCTGTCCACCTAAACTGACGGCATAGCAGCCAAGAGTCCCAGGGTAACTGGAGAAGCTGCAGAGATCCACAGCTAAGGAGAGAGAAAATGGCAACAGGACAACAATAAATTATGTATGCAACACATCTGACCTTATTGGAAGAGTGGCAAAAAATAAGTTGCAGTTGAAAGAAAACCATAGAAAACCTTTTTTGGGGTTTGCCACAAGCCATGTAGGCGGAGCAGCAAGCAAGTGGAACAGGGTGATTGGCACAGATGGGAACAAAATTTAGTTTTTTTTTTTTTCTTTCCTACATACAGAATGCAATGCATGGCAGAAAATTGCATTTCATAATCTCCATGGTGAAAGATGGTGGCGGCGGCATCATGATGTGAAGAAGCGTTTTTCAGCAGAGGCAGGGAAACTGGTCAGAGTTAGTGGAAAGATGGATGGAGCTAAATGCAAGGCGGTTTAGGCTGCAACGCTTGAGACTGGGAGGGAGGTTTATCATCCAGCTGGACAATGTCCCCAAACGGTAGAGCTGCTGACCTCTGGGAGGCTGAATGCAAATGTCGGCCACACTCTTCAGATTTTTTATTTTATTGTTTGCTTAAGTTTGAAACCTGTATATCATTTTCCTTCCCATTCACAATTAACTCCTAAATTATTTTGGTCTTTCACCAAAACTCGATATGAAACAAATTGAAGTTTCTTGTGGTTGAAGTAATAAAACTTGAAAAGTTAACCAGATATGAATACTTTTACAAGGTCCCCTATGAATTATTTGCAGCTCTACAGACATGGATGATATTTGTCTCCTTCTCAAGTGTGTTTTTCACAGAGGTCGGTGAAACAAAAGGCTTTTTTTATTTATCATGAAAAAGGATCATCCACCTCCGTTAACATCTGTGAACAGGCACGCCTTCTCATACTGTCAATATTCCAAGGTGCTGATATGGTGGCGCTAATATCCTGTGATCTGACGGATCTGTTTGTTCTTGCAGCCAGCTTTGCTCAAATGTAGCGCTTCTTTTAGGTGGTGTTAAATGTAAATATGGCTGATAGTACCGTCATTGCTCCAAATGCTTTATTTTCCTAATGGTAATAATAAGGAATCAGTTACATGACGAGCTGAAGCAAACAGAAAGAAAAACTAATTATATTTTGCCATTTACAAGGCTTTGTGTGCATTGGTGTATTGGTGCTATAACAAGTGAAATCTAGGGAATTCCTCCTTCAATACTCATAATAAGCAAGGACAGGCATAAGCTGCCGGCCACTTTAGAGAAAGGGATGTTAAACATACGATGGATGCAAAATCGCTTCATCTGCACGGATCTGTGGTCATTCTTGTGGGTAAGAACTGCTCCAGTTGTTTTGGGCTATAATTACCTAAATGTTACACAGTTACAGCTGAAACTATAACAATGCAAACCTTAGCTCTGTACCATAGATATGATTTCCAAAAGATTATCTCATTGTTGGTTAAATGGCCATTTTGGTCCATACTCTGTAATAAAAACAGAACAAATAAACTTGCCGAGACTCTCAAGTAGAAACTTGAAGACACGTGCAGTGTAGTGATAGTTAATCATCTTTTTTTTGTATGCCTGGAAAATTTAGAATTCAGTTTTCATTAAACCAAGACAATTCTTCCTGTTTGTTTGGAAATACGATGTGAGTCTCTTAAAAGATAAAAATGTAGAGGTATATCAATGAAAAACATTATATTTAATCAGTTTTTTTTTTTTACATTTTATTAAAACTGCCACGGCAAAACATATTAAAATCTTTCTCAACAATCAATAGAAAAATCTTTATTTGCAGTACAGCAATCAAACCCTTCTTTAAATTGCTGACCAGCTTTTTAATGTCTCCACTAGCATTTTGATGAGATATCTTTGGTGCTGAGGGTTGAAAGGCCTGATATCATCACCCTAATATTTTGCTGCAACCAATAGATTGTAATTCAGACTGAAATGTGAAATCTGATTAGGCCACTCCAAAATTTAAAAATTTAAATTGCTTCCAGTAAGAAGAAACATGTTGATAAATTTAAAAGATTACTTTAAACCTAAAACGGCCAGGGGTATGAATAATTTTGGGCTTAGCTACACGTCAAGCACACAAAACGAGACCATAATCATTTTTTTTTCTCCCACAAATCAAAGCTTTACAAATCACAAAACGATTTACAAAATCTCTTAAACAAAACATACAGTTATGCATCATTTGATTTTTTTTTTTTTTTTTAGTAGCTTGGAACCGGAAATGAAGTCATAGAGGTTGATTCTACTTTCATGTCAGACAACCAGTTACTTTCCTAACTGTTGTGGTGCAAACTACTATTAGCAATATAATATAATAACACTATTTCTCTACTTATTGTGTGCACTCTAACACTAAATTACCATGTCCACAAATATAGATTGTGCAATATTATGTATGATGTTTATTTAATATGAATGACAATAAAAAGTTTATATCTGCAATTTTCACTATGTGCTACAGTATATGGCCAGCAGCCATATTGGATACTGGCTACAATGTGATCTTTAACCTTCCCTGTAAGAATTCTGACTTTTGACTATAAGGAGGAAGTGCCATATGGGAAGGGACAGGCTGGCAGCAACTAGATAACACTTCACAAGATAGATTTAATATCAGATAAACAGAAATGTCTCAGTGTTTTAATGCTACAACATCTTGTGCCAGTGCTGCATGTTACACCCCTAAAGGACATTGCTACAAGGGAGTCAAAGGAAGGTAATTTATCTGAATTATGTTTCCTTTTCAATACAATTTGAATTTGGCAGGGTGATGGTGGATTATGAAATTACATAATGAACAATAATTATAGAGGCAACTATGGAATCTTAACTAAAAAAATTAACAGACACCCATTGAAAAATGGGATTAATGTCATGGAAGTCATGTATATTTAACAAAAACAATAAAGCAGGATGTCAGGATATGCTTACAGTTCTTATTGATTGTTTTGAACCGCTTGAAGAAACTGGAATCCACTCAGTTTTAAACTCTTTCCCATTAGATTGACACATTTCCCCCACCCTTTTCCCAAAAGGTTAACACAGATGTCATTTACGCATCCCAAATCAAATTGTTTTAGCCATGGTAACCAAGCAGAAATCCCCTATTCCTAACTATCAGAAGCTACCTCTATCAGTATGAAATCACTGAATCACAGATCTTCACACAGATCTTCACTTAGCAATCAGTCTGCAGGCCTGAAAAGATGCCATGTCTGGGTTGTCCTTTACCAGTAGGGATGGAGGAGGCAGATGAGAGTGAGAGGCAGAAGGGTCCGAGGAAGAGGAGTCCTTGTGCAAGCCGAATGTGTAGTTACAGTAAGAGGGCTGCAGTTTCAGAAGAAATTTGGGCAACTGTTATTCTTATTCTCTGGGCTTTTATTTTGGTTTACATTTACTGTATTTTCTGTAATATTTACAATATTTCAGATTTTCTCCTCAGTTTGAAAAAGAAAATGTCACAGGATCAATAAAACTCACATCAAAGCAATAACAAGCTATGGTGCACTGATTACACTGAGTGCAGTGTTTTGTGTTCCATTGTGTAATGATTGATTGGAAGCGCTCATACACTTGGTTGAAAGCAACGGTAGCAGAAGGGGGGGGGGGGGTTACTTTGGTATTATCGCAGTATTAGTACCTGAAATATTAATACTAATAACAAAAGGAAGGGTTAGGATGATGTTCTATATCATATTTTCCACTCTGGTAAAGAGGTTTTCTGTGGTTTGTCTCAACTTAGTTAGAGTTTCTTGTTTGATATTTGTTGAATCATTTCATAAAAGCAGTGAGTTTGCAGCCAGTGGCATGCATTTCACAATTTTTACTCATTAGAGCCTGGGATCAGTAAATCCTTTATATCTACCTTACTATTATCTGCCGCGTCGAGACCCCCCCTATAAAAACTCTGGACCCCCCTTTGAAGGTTGTGTTGCTTGAAGACAATATTTGCTTCATATTTTAAACGCTATGGCCCGGTCAGAGCCTTTTGCAAACAAAATGTGGCCCTTTCACCATGAATACCACTGTTTAGTCATGTGTGTTTACTGTTTTGAAGATGTGGAGTTGGAGTTGACTGTTGCATGAAAGCAATCTAGAAAAACTTTAAATGTTGTTTTACTGCCACCCAGCGGTCACAAAAAGCATCTACAGGAGGACAAGCTTCTGGGATTTTTCTCTGTGGAAGGCTAAACTCGAAATCAGATTGGGTTTTGATTTTTAGTTTTTAATTGCTTGTTCAGTCATGTCCACTTCATTATCATATGCATAAAAACATATTTACATTTCTCAAATAAGTTAGATTCGTAAACCAAAAAGAAATCCTCCAGTCGATCCTCTTTCTTCAATGGGCCTTTTTGGTTCCGATCTAGCTCACCCGCTCTTTATTACCCTAATCTGGACGACATCTCCTGAGAAGTTCTGCAGAAGTTCCTAAATGTCAACTCCTCTTTGTGAAGTGTCTGACGTCACATTGTGATGAAGGACGGTGAGTGTAACACTTCAGTGGAGAGAAAGGGAAAACTAATACCTATGGATTCTTCTTTTCTCCCTAGGTCCCAGTCGTAGATTTAAAAGAGTCGTAGAAACTATTCAAGCTCAGCTTCTCAGCACCCATGATCAGCCTTCTGTGCAGGCTCTGGCAGGTGAGTACCAAACAGTGCATACGTAGTGCCTTGTAAAAGTATTCATGACCCATAACATTTTGCCACATTTAGCCACAATATAGGGTAAAAAATCCAATGTGTTTTATTAAAATTTCATCTGATGTCCAAACATCATAGTGCATAAATGTGAAGAATATGGAAAATAACACTTGGTTTGTAAGTTTCTTTACACACACAAAACTAAAAATCTGAGAAGTGTGACTGCTGTAACTACTGTATGTGAGCCTATATGTTCAGTTTTGGTCTGATTTGACTGGAGTAGTTTCTTCTACAAGCTCCATCTTTTACGTAGCTTGTAAACTACTAATGAGCTGTGGCTTTCTGCAGCTGCCCCATAGTCACCAGAAGCCCCTTCTCTGGGCCGAATCTCTAATAATGTTCCCCTTCCCAGCCTTTCAGGTTAGATATAAATCCTAATAGATTTGCAGCTCTTTGATACTCTGGTAGAATATTCTGGCCTGAATACAAATGCACTTCACACTTTTCAGACTTACAAAAAAGTGAACATGATCAAGGGGTGGGAATACTTTTGCAAGGTACTCTACAAGCCACCTGTATGTACGGTTATATGAATAAACGCTCCTCTCTGGAATTCTATTCCTTGCGTCTCAGATGAGAAGAACGGTCAGCTTTCCCGTCAGCCTAGTGCTACTTCCCATCAGAACTCCCGGCATTTTGAAAGTGGAGCAGATCGAGTGGAAAGGGAGCACATAGTGGACGGGGTGAGCGCCAGCAGCAGCAGCAGCAACAGCGCGACCGTCTTACAGCGGCGAGAGTCAGGGAGAGACAAGACCAGACTCCTTTCATCCTCCAACGGGACGCAGTCTCACCCATGAAAAGAATGTTACCAACGAGAAGAGAGGGTTGCCCGTCTGGCCGCCCTCTCGATCTCCACTCAGTCCTCCCTGCATTCTTTCATTTGCCTTTTCCTTACTCCCTTCCGGGCTCCTGACCTCAACCCCAATTAAATAAACGGAAGATGGGGAAGACTTTTGTCAAAGATGGTATGGAAATACCGCAGAGGACTCCCCAAAAGTGTCTGTCTCTAGGAGGAACGTGTGCTGATGGCGCGGGACTGCAGAACAGAAAGAGCTCACAGCCAGGGAAACATGTGGTCCACCTCCACATCCACAAAGCACAGGACATTTCCAATCACAATCAACAGCCGCTTCATACCTTGCAGGAAACCTCCAAGTCCGTCAGTCAGGATGGGTTACACTGATTAAGGCCAAGGATTGAGCGCATCGAAGCACTCTCATTTGTGCCCATCCAGATTGATCAGCGGCATCACTTCTTCTCCTCACCTCGCCGGGGGAAAACGGACGCGTTTTCTCCAGCAGACCAACAACATGAGCGAAACTGACCCGGGAACTACACGAGTTTAGTGAATGTTTAAAGTGGATTGTGTCTCTAAATGCTGAGCAAACCGAGCGGTAAGTTTTCACAATCAAACAAAAGGAAGAACTGTCTGAGGACCAGAGCAGCGGAACATAAAATTGCTAGAGAATTGATCTGCTGGGCCATGTAATGTGGACACGGTACGTCGAAATGATAATATGAAAGTAATACCGTCACAACTTTTCCTTGAATTTATGGAGCCCCCCGCCCCCACAGTTATTATTGAAATACAATGATATGAAGCTATGATACCATATTGCCTTTACAAGAGAGGACAAATGTGGAGAGCGGTAGGAATTTAGCCACATTTCAAAGAAACTAGTCACACTGCAACGAGGGTTCGCCAAAAGTCTGAAAGCATGCAGGATGAAAAGATTTAGGAGGCCAACCTTAAAAAGAGCTGTCCCATATTTCAAACGCCGTGGAGGAGAAAACTAAGAGGCCAAAAACCTTTCCTTTGGCTTATTTAGAAATAAAAAGCAGTTTTTATTTGAAAGACTTTTACAGCATTTGTTTTACACAACACATACTCTATATTAAAAGGCAGAATGATTTGTTTTTGCTTTTTACTAGTTTCTCCTGACAGGTTAGCTCTTTGTGAAGCGTTACTTTTTAAACTGGTCTCTCTGAACCTCGGAATAACTTATAAATTACATGTTAGCACCTGTGAGGTTTTTTTGTTAGCGCCAAGCCTTATCCTACATCACATTTCTCCCATCAAAGCAATCAGGTGCAGTCCACTCATTTTCAAACCCATTTAACATGATTCAGGAAGTACTGAGTGCATATCTGATTGGCTGGTTCAGGTTTCAGGTTTTGATTCAGCAGGCTATTGAATTTTATCTTCCAAGGTTAGCATTAGCTTAGCTTAGCTTAGCATGAGCACACTTTCAGAAATGGCTCTGTTTTTATACACAAAACACAATCTTTTCCAACTGATGAGGGATGAACCTAACCAAACAATTAAGGTCCAAGCACAGCTGTAGATCTGACTCATATGAACAGTGATATATTTAGTCTTGGCTCAGCATGGGTGGTGCTGGTGCTACAGCAGTAGCTATGCCGCTCGTATTCTGTTTGCACCAAATCACTTTTCTCTTTTAGATGTTTGCCTAATCCTTGTTGCCCCTCTTGTCTCTACGCAGATTTATTTATTTTTTATATTTAATGTTTGCTTTTTAAATTGTTTTTCGTAGTACAATAGAGAACATATACAGCTGTGTTCTAAATTATGTTTGAGAGCGTGAGTAAAGCTCAAATTTTCTGATCGTAGCCTTTATTTCTATACATGCAAATGCATTGAAATACTGGCCATTCCATTACAGATTAAAACAGGGAGAAAATGTATCAACGTTTCTTATCATAACAGAAAGGTTAAATGGGCATTTAAAAAAAACAGCCATGTTAAACATGTTAAACTGTATACACTGAAAAGGGCTCGAATAGTTAGCTTTCCTGGAGTAATATTCAGCTGTATAGCATCCATCCATGCATTTCCCTACAAGCTTATTCCTATTGGGGTCACGAGGGGTGCTGGTGCCTATCTCCAGCTGTTAATGGGCGAGAGGCGGGGTACACCCTGGACAGGTCGCCAGTCTATCGCAGAGCTGTATAATCATCCATTCTTAAAAAAAAATTTTGATGGTTGAACTGCATTCCACATTTTTTCTGTATTTCTTGATTTTACCTCAGAAACAACATAGTAGTAAATGCTAATGATAGTTTTCAGTTTTCTTTCATACCTTTCTAGCTTTGAATTCTATTTTAAAGCATCTAAAATCATCTCAGCTGCACAGCCTATCATTTTCTAGGTTTCTTTAGATGCTTTCCCCTCTCCAACTAAGTTTTTGTAGCAAAATACTCAGATTTTCGAAACAATGTCTGGATGCACTATAAGCAGCATGTAAAAAATGGATCTCCTGGCTTCATCTTTAAATAGGAACCACCTGTTTGATTCACGTTTTCTAACAGAAGAAACACACCCCATTTAAATTCATGATTGATCTGAACAGAAACAGCAGCAGATCATTACTGTTGGGCCTATTTATTTTCTACAACTCTGCTTTACTAACTACAAAACTATGTAGGAAATTAGTTTCTACTGACAATGACAGATGTGGTTAGTGATGTTGGACTGCAAACATTTTGAACACAACTGTATTTATTGATAAAAAAAAATTGCTCTTTTATTGTTTGTCCTATTAGGCTAACTGGATAAGCTATTTTTTACTGAAGAGGAACCTAAAACTGAAATTTATCTTGCTTAATTTTCAGGCTCCATTGTTTCATACACCGACACTGTCTGTGACGTTGTCAACCTTAAGATAACTCTGACCACTAAAGGGCAACACAATGTGCGCTCCTATTACTTTCTGTTAAGCATGTCAAACTGCCAGAGTGTGGCCGGTGAGCGACTCTCCAGGGCAACAGCATTCAACCATTCTTTAAAATGCAGAAACATTTACATTGCTGATAGGACTCTCCATGCCTGACCTCCAATAAGCTGTTCTTTCTCTGCACATTTGAATCAGTCGATGTGCGTCAGATGATCAGATGCATCGCTGCTCTCCCTATAGGCATTATGAAGTCCACAGTCCAATTGTCTTTTTTAACTGAAAAAAAAAAGTTTGTTGGGAAGAATATCTGTAAAAATACCACCTACAGCCTCTTCCAATGAATAATGGCAACATCCATTTCTGGTACAAAGACCTTTTTCTGTTCTACAGTGGCCAGACACCTCTCCCTTATGGCACAGTGCTTATCTGGTGACTTGGTCAGTAATATTGGGTCATTCAAAACATATACAGTACATACATAATACCACATCTTTAGTGAGATGAGTCAAACCTTTGTTAAACAAACCAAAGTTAGCTTGGCCAACAGAGCAATAATAAATAGCAAGGATGAGAGAATCATGCTACTGTATTATAAAGTATCATATACTGATTGGAACCAGGCATCCTAGTTCTGGTCATAATGTTTAGTTCCTGAAATCATAATCTTCATATCAATTTCTAATTCGATGCAAGTCCAGTCCGAACACAGACCAAAGGTAGGCAAGAGTTCAAGCACTGCTACTGATGAACAGTTTTAGATGTTTATTTATTTGAGAACATTTGCTCAGATCCATAGAGTTGTAGTGTTTTACCACTTGCTGTTGCATAACTGGAGCTCACCACAGCAGAAGTAGTAAAACTTTGCCACACCACTGATTCGTTACATGTTCAACTGGAATTTCTCAACCTCAAAATATGTTGGAAAAATGGGGGAAAAAATTTAAATAAAGGTCTCTATTGATGTGTTAATGGTAGAAAACTGGTTTTACCCCCCTCAAACTATTGCTCAGAGGTGTGGACTTTGACTTGATGACTAAACTCGAATCAAACTTGAGTGACAGATTGGATGACTTCCGACTTGACTTGGTTATATTAGAAAAGCCTTGTGACTAGACTTTGACTTGATTACTTATGACTTATGACTTGACTTGGACTTGAGCGCATTTGCTTGAAATAACTTAATGCTCTTATTAAAGTGAAAAATTGGGCTAGGGAGCCTATCCCAGCTGCCAACAAGCAAAAGGTAGGGGACACCCTGAACAAGTGGATTGTCCATTGCAGTGCTGAAAGCTTTTACAAAAGAAGCTAAATGTTTATTATATGTTAAATGTTTGTTTAGATTTGTTTGTAATATTTAAACAAACACTTTTTCGTTCCATCTCGAAATGATAGCTGAAACAGCTATCTCTGTTTCAGAGACAGCTCATGTAGATTTGTTAATGACTTGAATTTTAAACCATTGATTTTGGATTTGACTATAAAAATTCGAGACTTACTTGTGACTTGGAAAGTAATGATTTGGTTCTACCTCTGACATGTCTCACAGCAACAGAATCAGTGCAACAGTGACTGAGATACTGCAGCATTAGCCACATGGTCACATTACTAAATCTCCCTCTATACTGCCCACACTGATTCAAATTTAATGAATTGACATATATGAAGCTGAAAGTCAAATTGAGACTTTACCTACTTTCTGATTAGTTTCCCTCTTTGACCACCTGGTTGTTGAGCATTGGAGTTTAATTCACCTCTTCCAGGGTCTCAGTTGGAACATAAATATACCACAAATTAAACAAAAAAAATGACAAAAAGTAATGTAACCCACCCCGACGCACCAGAACAATGTAAATTCCACACCCTTAATCCCAATGCACATTTACTAGTCAAAAGAAAGCACATCCAAAGCATCACAAGATGTGGCAAAACCTGACATTTCACTAACTCTGCTTCATTTTCCTCATATTCAGACTCATATTGTCATGTTTTTTTCAATATAAAAGCATGCATGCTTGAGAAAACTGTAAAGCAGTTTTAGGTTGTAAGGATGGAATGTGAGGTAACCGAACCTGATCTTCAAAGTTGAGGTAAATTTGGAGTTGGTGGAGGGCTAAAACAGCTAATTGACCATCTTTCCACATTATACTGCCATTCCATTGATGGCCACACTATGTCAAACTTCACCACCGTTTTGTGTCTATAAGTTACAACTTTAACCAAAGGTCCAGTGCAAACAATTTTATTTCTAAGTCTTTGCTTGCATAAACACAAAGAGCACCCAACAGTTGGAGAGAGAAAAAAAGATCTGTATAGTCTAGTTTAGATGGTTAGAACAAATTAGCCAGAGGTAAAACCCATCTTACACAATAACAAGTAAATAATTGCCAATCACCGTCTTTTTCCTGAGCCTAAATGAGGAGTTAAACAATGTCTCTGAAAATTATTAAGTAGAACTATGAATTACAAAATTTTAAGTCAGATTAAAAATTTGCTACAGAATTGTCAAAACATAATACCCTCGTGTTAAGTTGAATGAAACCATTCCTTTGCCCATTTCCCTTGGAGTAACAAAAAGAGTAAGGTCTTCTCACAATAGCCAAAAGGTTTTATTCCCAACTGAAAAAAAGAAAAATATAAGAAATGTCCTTTTTAAAAGAAAGCTACAGTGACAGATCCAAGAGACACAGGTGTGTCTGTCTTCATAGAAACTCAACACTTACGCTGCCTGGGAAGGTAAAATGAAGCCAAACTGAAGAATGAAATGTCATTTTGATATTTTTTACAGTCTCCTTTCTTTAACTAGACATGTTTTTGTGTATGAAGGTGTTATTTAGTCTATGTATCTAACACAAGAATAAACGAAGGGTGGAACAAATGACCTGAATGTCAAAAAAATTGTATTACAGCACCAGGTTTTTATTCATATTGAAGTTTTTACTTTTATAATTTATTAATTTCCTTTACACTATTTGAAAGTGGGATTTTTTGTGTCCTGATCAGGAAATGTAGGAGTAAATACCCCTGCACCAATGTCTGTCACTGAAGAATCATTTTACTTTAACACTGAGAAATGTTGTGGTAATGTATTCTTTAAGCTCCGCTGTACATTTCTGTATCCCCTGTTTAGTTTAGAATTTATTTATTGTCATATGTGTTTGTCACCAAAGCTGTCCACCTTTTACGAAGCTAAACCAAAACTACACTCTGACGTTCAAAGACAACCGTTTCAAAGGTATTTGAGTAACAGGTAGATCATTATCTGAGGCTGCATACGTTTGCTGTGTTTCATTTCTATTAGCACCTAAGACAAAAAAGATCAAGATGATGTTAAGTTGCTGGAATGTTGTATGGTTACCTTTAACATTTTCTTTTCTGTCTGCCTATATGAACAAACTGCACGTACACCTGTACATCAAGTTTAGGAGATTTTGCTCCCAGTGTGGGACAAGCCCCTTACATTGATCATCCATTAGGTGTTCTAGCTCTCACATCACAAAGACTAACATGTTCACAGCTATGCATGATGTCCACAGAGAAAGCCATTTATTTTCTTTCATCTGGTTTTGTTTCCAAGTTGAAAAAGTGCTGATCCAGTAAAACTAACTTGGTAACAACAAAGATCTGATGTAGAACAGACACCGGTTGGTACATCTCTCACATTCTCACGACTATGCATGATGTCCACAGGTAGAGACATCTATTTCCCTTCATCTGATCTTGCCTCCCGGTAAAAAGAAAAAAAAAGTTGGTTCTGTAGAACAACAGTTGGCTAGCTACCACCAAGAATGCCACAAAATGTATATTCCCAAATAGCAATTGGTGCTTTGTGTTTAAAGCTCAACTGACGTGTAAGAATTTTGTCACGCTGAGCATATCAGAGGACATGGCAGACATTATCCCCTTTGAAGTGCGTCGCCGTCCATTTGGACGCTGACGTTGAATATTCATTTCACAGCTGACATGGTAAGGGCCGAGCTGTCACGTACGTGTTTTTATGTTTGTTTTTTTGTTTTGTTTGTTTAGTCATCAAGATGTCTTAAATTGGACTCATTCTCAACCTACATTCATTAACCTCATATTCCATCCCAACAGAGGAGCTGGTTTTAGTAGCTTCCGAATTAAAGGCAAACTAAACCCTTTCAGAATGTCTCTTTGGATGGACGCACCACAGACTCAGGCAAAGCTGTTCAGCTTTAAGACAACTTTGGGGGGGGGGGGGGGGGGACTCTCGGCCAACGTTCGCTGGTGATGTTAGATATACAACGGACTTGTGTTTTAATCTCTTGGTGAGCGCATGCACACTTGACGCCTGTGCGGACCCTGCAGCGCAAGGCCCGTGTCCAAACAACAGAGGTCAAGGAGTTTTCAAGTTACAGATTTACTCACCTATTTTAAAACACAAACATAGAATGTAATTCGGAGGCGTTGTCTTTCAGAAGCAACAAACCCACTTGAAGCTAGAATTTAGCAAATCAGTGACAGAACTTATTTACCTTACATTCTGTACATCTTTCCATCCCTTCTCTTTGTACTTCATGCCCTCTTTCCTCCTAAACGCACATATCTTACCCTTCTATATAATCACCCTTGTTGTATACATTTTCTACACAGTATACTTTGATGCAGATGCTGTATACATTTGTATACCCTGTGTGCCTGTCTCTAACCCCATTGTATGCCATTCATAGCTATGTAGCATTCACTATGTTTTATTGACTCTGTAGTCACCATACAGCTCTTTTTCTCATCATCATTACTCATTCTTCTTCTTCTGCAGTTATGAAAACACAACCACACTATCTGCTGCCCCTACGCCCTACCACCCCCACGCAATCTAAAAATTCCCTCCACCCTCGCTTCCATTTCACGACCCCTACTACCCCACACCAAGTCACACAGTAGAAAAAAAAAAACTTTTCACTCTAAAAGAAGTAATGAACAAAGGGAGTCAAAGAAGGAGCAGGTGTGACGGGGGGGGTCAGGAGAGGAGCTCACGCGATTAATGATGATGATGATTACGACAAAGAGAAATGTCTGTAGTACAATTACTCAAAAGGAAAAGTGCACTATTATGACTATGATTATTATTGCCTGTGAGAAATGCTGTTCAATAAACAACAATGGAAATGTATACGGGAGTTGGAGTTTTGTTTTGTTGAATGATTTCTACATTTTAAAGAAAGATCCTTACTAGTGCCTTACCTGACAGAGCAACCGATGTGGAAACTAATTGCCCCTGGGCACGCCAAAGCATCTCAATCAGATTCAAGTGAAGATTTCGACTACAACACTCTGAACCTCTTTTAGAACCTTTCAGAGGTGCCTTTGCTGGTGTTTTTAAGCTCGTTGTTCTGACTCATTAGCAAAATGCGGCTGAGTTTAAGCTCATAAACTGATGGCTGGACATTCAGCTTCAGGGTTTTCTGCAAGAAGCAGGATTCACGGTTCCATTGATTACAGCAAGTGGTCCAGATCCTGAAGAAGCAGAGCTGCCCCAGACCACCATCACCATATTTAAGTGTTTGTGTGATAGGTGTTTTCTAAAATTCTGTGTTAGTTTTACATCAGATGTAAGGGAATGCACATCTTCAAAAAATTCCACTCTTATATTATTAGTCCACAGAATAATATCCAAAAACTCTCTGGGATCATCAAGATTTCTTCAGGCCAACATGAGAAAGTCTGCATTATTTTTGATAAGCTCCAGCTTTGGACACAGAACTCTCTCACTGAACCATTTTTTGCCTAATTGCAATTTTGTTGAGTCATGAATCCCTTAGCTGGGACCAGTTAAAGTCCCTTAAATGATCATTTAAGGGACTTTAGGACCAGTGTAGCTTGAATGTTCTAATGGGTTGTTTCACTAGAACGACCCACACCACAGAGGTACAGTTAGGCCCAGAAATATTTGGACAGTGACTAGTTTTGTTAGTTTAGCAATTTATGAAAAATATTCAGGATACAATTATAAAATCAATATGGGCTTAAAGTTCAGACTCGCAGCTGTAATTTGAGAGTATTTGCATCCAAATTGGAGCAAAGGTTGAGGAATTACAGCTGTTTTTCAAGTGACCAAAAGTAATTGGACAATTGACTCAGAAGACTACAAAATAAATAACAAGGCTGCATGGGCTCTTCCCTTGTCGACCTGTCATCAACTGGGCAGTTAAAAGGTCTGGAGATGATTCCAGGTGTGGCGTTTGCATGGAAGCTGTTGCTGTGAACACACAACATGCGGACAAAGGAGCTCTCCATGGAGATGAAACAGACCATCCTGAGGCTGGAAAAAAAAGAAGAAATCCATCAGAGAGATAGCAGAAATGTTAGGAGTGGCCAAATCAACAATTTGGTACATTCTGAAAAATAAGAGTGCACTGGTGAGCTTGTGAACTCAAAGAGGCCGGGACGCCCACGGAAGACAACAGTAGTGGGTGATCGGAGAATCCTTTCCATAGTGAAGAAAACCCTTCACAACATCCACTCAGGTGAAGAACACTCTCCAGGTGTTATGATATATTTTTCTGGGATGAACCCGGACACAGCACGCACACACAGAGTCAGTCTTATGAGTGAGTTTTATTTGAATAGTGTGGAAGATGGATGATTAGACCAGAGTCTTTCAACGGACGGAGGTGAAGGGTGTAGAAGCTGGTCGGCAGGAGGAGTGTGGAGAGACTGACCGGGAGGAACTCTGGAGCCGAGCACTGGAGAGCAGAACATCTGAGCAGAGCCGTGGAGCGCAGAGCATCAGAGCCGAGCAGTGGCGAGCAGAGCATCAGAGCCGAGCAGAGGCGAGCAGAACGTCAGAGCCGAGCAGTGGCGAGCAGAGCATCAGAGCCGAGCAGTGGCGAGCAGAACGTCAGAGCCGAGCAGTGGCGAGCAGAGCATCAGAGCCGAGCAGTGGCGAGCAGAGCATCAGAGCCGAGCAGAGGCGAGCAGAACGTCAGAGCCGAGCAGTGGCGAGCAGAGCATCAGAGCCGAGCAGAGGCGAGCAGAACCTCAGAGCCGAGCAGTGGCGAGCAGAACCTCAGAGCCGAGCAGTGGGGCACAGGACGTCCGAGCCGTGCAGTGGAGGGCTGAACGTCCGAGCCGAGCGGTAGAGGTCTGAACGTCTGAGCCGAGCGGTGGAGGTCTGAACGTCTGAGCCGAGCGGTGGAGGTCTGAACGTCTGAGCTGAATACTGGAGAAAACAAACTGTCGGAAAGTCTTTGGGCTGACTGTAACAAGACCAGGTGAAAGGAGTCTTCAGGCTGACGGGTACAAACGGAGCTGACAAGAAAAACTGGCAGGGACTGAGCGGGAGTGAACGCTATGGACCGGCGACGGGAACAGAAAGAGGTGAGTCTGATAAAGCGGTGGGAACAGGTGGAAGCAGTTGTGGGTTAATTGCAGCCTGCCAGGTGAAACCGATCAGGCTGCGCAGGAACAAGAGACAGGGAGAGAGGCTCAGCCTGCAGCCAATAAGCTGCATCCTGACAGTACCCCCCCCCCCCCCCCAAGGCCGGACACCGGACGGCCCAGAATCCCCACACCGGGCGGGTGGAGGGGGCCCAGGAAGGCGGGCAAGAGTTGAAACCGAACACTGAGGGACCAAAGAGCCTGCAAACACGGGGAACCCAAAGGGGCCAGAGAACACGGGGAACCAAAGGGGCCAGAGAACACGGGGAACCAAAGAGGCCAGAGAACACGGGGAACCAAAGGGACCAGAGAACACTGATGTGCCAAAGCACAACCAGGGGGCGGCACATCAGGGAAAGGCACGAACGCTTGACTGTGCCGGGGGAAAAGCGAGCGCTTGACAGCGCCGGGGAAAGAGCGAGCACAACACAGCGCCAAAGGGAAAGAACGGGCACAACACAGCGCCCAAGGGAAGGAACGGGCGCACGACAGCGCCAAAGGGAAGGAACGGGCGCACGACAGCGCCAAAGGGAAGGAACGGACCAACGGCAGCGCTAAGGAAGGCAACGGGCGTACAGAAACGCCTAGGGAAGGAACGGGCGTATGAAACGCCAAGGGGGAAAGGACAAGCGGACTGACACGTCAGAGCTCAACAGCGCAAGAAAACGCTGGAGCACAATTAACGTACAGAGACACCGGGGAAAGGAACGGGCGTGCGAAAACGCCAAGGGCAAGGAACGGGCGTGTGGAAACGCCAAGGAGAGACAACGCTGGAGCGTGATAGGAGCGCTGGGGCCCAAGGGACGAGATCGCCGGGGCGTGAGGGAACCGCCGGGGCAAAACGGACGCATGACAGCGCCAAGGGGAAAATATAGGTGTACGAAAACGCCAAGAGGGAAAGAACGGACGTACTTAACACCAAGGGAAAAGAACGGGCGTACCTAACGCCAAAGGGAAGGACCGGGCGTACTTGACGCCGAAGGGAAGGAACGGGCGTACTTGACGCCAAAGGGAAGGAACGGGCGTACTTGACGCCAAAGGGAAGGAACGGGCGTACTTGACGCCAAAGGGAAGGAACGGGCGTACTTGACGCCAAAGGGAAGGAACGGGCGTACTAAACGCCAAAGGGAAGGAACGGGCGTACCTAACGCCAAAGGGAAGGAACGGGCGTACCTAACGCCAAAGGGAAGGAACGGGCGTACTTAACGCCAAAGGGAAGGAACAGGCGTATGACAACGCCAGAGGGAAGAACAGGCGTACGACAACGCCAGAGGGAAGAACAGGCGTACGACAACGCCAGAGGGAAGAACAAGCGTACGACAACGGCAGAGGGAAGAACAGGCGTACGACAACGCCAGGGGGAAGAACAGGCGTACGACAACGCCAGAGGGAGGAACAAGCGTACGACAATGCCAGAGGGAGGAACAAGTGTACGACAACGCCAGAGGGAAGAACAGGCGTACGAAAACACCAAGGCTCAACAACTCCTGCTGGAACACGACTGGTGTACAGAAACGCCAGGGGAAAACCCGCCGGGGCGTGAGGGAAACACCAGGACTTGGGGGGGAGAACGCCGGGGCGTGAGGAAAGAACACACCGGGATGCGAGGAAAACGCCGGGGCGCAAGGAAGAAGAATGCCGGAGCGCAAAGGGAACGCCGGGGCACAAGGAAAACAGGAATATCTAAAACACCAGGGAACAAGAACGGAGGGCGTCCTAACACGCCAAGGAACCGAGAAAAGAGGACGTCCTAACACGCCGGGGAACACTAAATCTAAACGCCAGGAAAACAAGACCTAAACACCAGGGAACTAAAGGGTGAGCTAGGCAGCAACAGGCCAAGCGCGCCAGAGGGCACAGACAGCGACTTAAGCACCGGAGGGCTCTGGCGGCGACCTGCGTGCACTGGGTAGCGACAGGCTGGCGTACCAGAGGGCTCAGCCGGCGACATAGGAGCACCGGAGGGCTCTGGCAGCGACCTGCATGCGCAGGGCAGCGACAGTCTGGCGCACCAGAGGGCTCAGCCGGCGACATGGGTGCGCCGGAGGGCTCTGGCGGCGACCTGCATGCGCCTAAACAAGGGAACAACACAGATACACTAGGACAAGACAGAACAAAACAACTACTGAAGGGAACTAAACTAACCCAAACCGAGCAAAACATACAACGAAAACAGGAGAAGGGTGTAGGGACCTAGAAAGCGCAGGGACTTTTAAGAGCGCTGGACTCCATCCAACGCAGGACCCCATACAGCGCAGGAACCCAGACACCTAAATACTAAAGGGGGAAAAATAAAGACAAACAAAACTAAAATAAAGAAAAAACAAATACAGAACAAGACTAGAACTACAGGGCTAGGACAGAAACTACAAAGGCTAGACTGGAATTACAGGGGCTAGACTGAAACTACAGGGTCAAGACAGGGACTACAGGGTCAAGACAGGGACTACAGGGTCAAGACAGGGACTACAGAGCTAACGAAACTACAGGGCTGACGAAACTACAGGGTCTCAAACTGAAAAATCAAAACAAGACTGGTAAACTAGGAAAGGAACCAAAAGCTAAAGCAAAACTATGAAACGAAACAGAACAGGGAGATGAGGGCAAGTACGACTAAACTAATGAAAAACTAGATAACTAGAGCTAGAAATCTGTACAGAAGCAAGCAAGAAGTCTAAAATAAAAAACTGGAAATCAAGAACAAAACTCAGAAGACTAAGGCGAACCTAGAACACTAAATCAGGGCTATGACTAAAACAAGAAGACGGAGAACAAAACCCGAACTAGCTGACTAAGAAAACCAAAAACTAGACTACTAAAGAAAAACCCGAACGACTAGAATAAACCTGGGACACAAAAACCCGGACAACAAAATAAAACACAATACTCAAAAGCAACATAAATCTCAAAAAATCTTAAGTAAAGCAAAAACTAAGGTTGAGCCAAAACAAAGAACAGAAGGCGGAAATAATTCTTCTAAAACAATAAAGAAAAATATACAAAAAGACTAGAAACTAAAGCAGATCTAGAACACAACACCCAAAAAATAACTCCAAACAAAAACCAGAAGGCGCTGGGCAGCAAAGTCTGAATATGCTGGGCAGCAGCAAAAGTTAGCGCTGGGCAGCGGCGGCGAGGAGCGCCGTCCTTAGTGCTGAGCAGCGGGGAAGGCGGACCAGGAAAACAGAGTCAGAGGCGGGGCGTCGCAACTTTGCGACCCAGGCGAGACGAGACGGAAACGTGGCGTCGCAACACAGCGACCCAGGCAAGATGAATCCAGAAGCGTGGCGTCGCAACTTTGCGACCCAGGCGAGACGAACCGGAGGCGAGGCAGATCCTACCAGGTTCTACACCAGGCTCTGTGCGTGCTCGGGTTCATCCCGTGGCCGGTCCATAATGTTATGATATATTTTTCTGGGATGAACCCGGACACAGCACGCACACACAGAGTCAGTCTTATGAGTGAGTTTTATTTGAATAGTGTGGAAGATGGATGATTAGACCAGAGTCTTTCAACGGACGGAGGTGAAGGGTGTAGAAGCTGGTCGGCAGGAGGAGTGTGGAGAGACTGACCGGGAGGAACTCTGGAGCCGAGCACTGGAGAGCAGAACATCTGAGCAGAGCCGTGGAGCGCAGAGCATCAGAGCCGAGCAGTGGCGAGCAGAGCATCAGAGCCGAGCAGAGGCGAGCAGAACGTCAGAGCCGAGCAGTGGCGAGCAGAGCATCAGAGCCGAGCAGTGGCGAGCAGAACGTCAGAGCCGAGCAGTGGCGAGCAGAGCATCAGAGCCGAGCAGTGGCGAGCAGAACGTCAGAGCCGAGCAGTGGCGAGCAGAGCATCAGAGCCGAGCAGTGGCGAGCAGAGCATCAGAGCCGAGCAGTGGCGAGCAGAGCATCAGAGCCGAGCAGTGGCGAGCAGAGCATCAGAGCCGAGCAGTGGGGCACAGGACGTCCGAGCCGTGCAGTGGAGGGCTGAACGTCCGAGCCGAGCGGTAGAGGTCTGAACGTCTGAGCCGAGCGGTGGAGGTCTGAACGTCTGAGCTGAATACTGGAGAAAACAAACTGTCGGAAAGTCTTTGGGCTGACTGTAACAAGACCAGGTGAAAGGAGTCTTCAGGCTGACGGGTACAAACGGAGCTGACAAGAAAAACTGGCAGGGACTGAGCGGGAGTGAACGCTATGGACCGGCGACGGGAACAGAAAGAGGTGAGTCTGATAAAGCGGTGGGAACAGGTGGAAGCAGTTGTGGGTTAATTGCAGCCTGCCAGGTGAAACCGATCAGGCTGTGCAGGAACAAGAGAGAGGGAGAGAGGCTCAGCCTGCAGCCAATAAGCTGCATCCTGACACCAGGAAGTAGGTGTATCAGTATCTAATTCTAGCATAAAGAGAAGACTTCATGAGAGTAAATACAAAGGATTCACCACAAGGTGCAAACCATTAATCAGCGTCAACAATAGAAAGGCCAGAATTGACTTTGCCAAAAAAAAAACACCGGAAGAAGCCAATCCAGTTCTGGAACAGCATTAGATCAACCTGTACCAGAATAATAGGAAGAGGGAAGTCTGGAGAAGAATTGGAACAGCTCATGGTCCAAACCACACCACATTCTCTGTAAAACATGGTGGAGGCAGTGTGATGGCATGGGCATGCATGGCTTCCAATGGCACTGGGTGTTTATTGATGTGACAGAAGACAGAAGCAGCCAAATGAATTCTGAAGTTTATAGGGAGATACTTTCTGCTCAGCTTCAGCCAAATGCAGCAAAATTGACAATGATCCAAAACATACTATAAAAGCAGCCCAAGAGTTTTTTAAAGCAAAGAAGCAGAATATTCTGCAATGGCGGAGTCAATTACTAGACCTCAACCCAATCAAGCATGCATTTATTTGTTCAAGACAAAACTTAAGGCAGAAAGACCCACAAACAAGCACCAACTGAAGACAGCTGCAGTAAATCTATTTAATAATAGTGTATTTAATAATCTATTTAATACACTGTGCTATAACCTGTGCTATGATCTGCCACCAAGTAAATATATGTCAGTACATATGTATGTGTGTATGTATATATATATATATATATATATATATATATATATATATATATATATATATATATATATATATATATGTATATATATATGTATGTGTGTGTGTGTGTGTGTATGTATATGTGTGTGTATATAACCGGGACATCATCTGCCTACTCCGATTTCTTTTGTATTTTTATTTATTTTTTTCTCATTTTCTTTTTGATCCACTGTATATAGGAAGATACACTGTATATACCTGATGCACCCTTTCCTACTTTTGGCACCTTCTCCTGACTATTGACTGACTATTGAGCTGATATGACAAGTGAATTTCTCCAATGTGAGATCAATAAAGACGAATCTTATCTTATCTTATCTTATTTTATCTTATCTTATCTTATCTTAAAGGCCTGGCAAAGCATTACAAAGGACGTTACCCAGCGTTTGGAGATGTCCATGGGTTCCAGACTTCAGGCAGTCATTGCCTGCAAAAGAATATATATATATATTGAAAAGTAACATTTTAATTAGGGTTATGTTTATTAGTCCAATTACTTTTGAGCCCCTGAAATGAGGAGCATTTGTATAAAATATCTATAATTCCTACATATTTGATCACATATTTTTTGTTCAACCCCTTGTTTTAAACCTTTTTAAGTCTGCTCTTCAATTACATTGTAGTTGTTTAATTTCAAATCCAATGTAATGGCATGGAGAGCACAAATCATGAAGATTGCGTCACTGTCCAGATATTTCTGGCCCTAACTGTATGACTTTAAAGAATTATTGAAGGAGGGGGTTGAAGGGTTGGATGATACTGGAAGTGAGGTCATCCGAGGAGATGTATAGGTAGGCTGTTGGGTAAATAGAGGTGTGGTTGAGAGTTGCCCTGCTCCTGAAACTAAGTTAACATATTAACTTCCCTTTGTGAAGTCCTGGATGAGAAGTTGGTGCACGCCTGGGGAATTCTGGTGAGTTGGCCACTCCCAGAATATATTTGAAATTCCTTTTCTGAAAAGTGTGACATTCTGTTTTCTGAGATATAGGCTACAGATAAACCCGGATGAACCCAAGATGTTTGGGTTCATGCTGAAAAATGAAATCCCTCAGCTTTTCATTAATCCTTTTGGAACTGTTGGCAACTGTTCAAGTTTGGTTTCCTTAGACCACGACACATTGTCCTTCAAGATTTCTGGAGATTTTATTTAGAATGTTTTCATTGGAAGGAAAGGTTTCGGTCTTTCAAAGCTACTCCTCACTCCAGACATGTCAGAACTAAAATAGACTGTTTAGTTCTGGGACCAGTGTAGCCTGCAGTGCTTTGGATGTTGTGTTGTAGAATGCAATCAGTACTGACCAGAAATTGCTGCAGCTCCTTCAGTGTTACTGATATTTGGATCATCCAGAGCTCAGGATTTAGAAATACATATACTTTTTACAGCCACTGAATATACTGCAGTGTGAAATTGAAACAAAAACTGTCACAAAGCACTTGTAATGCAAACGGGTCAATTTCATATCCAGTAGACTAAAACCACATTTATTTCAAATGAATGCAATTGTTTCCAGTTATGACGGTTGGTTCACACTGATGATGATGATTATGATAATAATGATAGTAATAATATTATTATTATTATTATTATTATTATTATTATTAATAATAATAATAATAATAATAATAATAATAATAATAATAATTATTATTATTATTATTATTATTATTATTATTATTATTATTATTATTATTAATATAATTGTCTGTGTGTTGTGAATCAAAAAGGGGCGTATTGCTCCCAAAAAAGGAAGAACGTGACGTAGAGCTGCGTTTCGCCCATTGGCTGGAACTGTTTGTAAAGAGTCGCTCACGTGTAATGTGCTCGTGAATGGGGAGGGGCGAAAGCAGGCGTTTTCTACATCTGTTTCCATCGTTCAAGATCAGCAGGAAAAGCCGTTGCAGGTAATTGTGTGTGTTTTATCTTCTCCCGTCGAATCCATTCGTTAGTTGTTATTTTTTTATTTTTTTACTAAGTAATGTATCTTCTTTTCTTTTCGTTTTGGTCCGCTATTGTGCGTCTCTGCGCAGCGCTGGTGCTGAGTGGTTCTCAGTGTGTTGAATTAGCGCTTTTACTACGTTACTACTATATTATCTTACCGCCACGGACCGATGCTTTTGGTTTACCGTTAACGCGCGGATATTGCCTGAATTGCTTTTGTTTTGCTTATGAAAGCTCAGTTCCTGCTCTTTGTCTGTGTGGGCGATGTTGGTCGGTCTGCCTGTCAGTCCCTAAATGATGTCAGATTCCAGTGGCTCCTTGCTAGCGAAAGCCATCTGACTTTGATCACGTTCCAACTACGCGCGTGGCTTTAGAAAACACCGACTACTTTGGGTCGCTGTCGCTTCTGAAGGAGTGGTGCTGAAGTTACGCAAGTCTGACTTGTTGGGCCAGTTTGTTGGCCGTTGTGGCCAGTGTGTAAACGTAGAGGCAAACTTCTTCTATATTTAGGGCTTTATTAAACCAAAAGTCTGCTCGAACATTTTAGAATGTGACGAGTCACAGCGAGGGAGATGGCGAGTTATGGTTGTGATGCTTTTGCCCAATAATGAAGCTAGTTTAGCCGTCTGTACGGCCCAGCTGAAATACATCCTCTATTTGTTAGTTACCAAATAACGACGCTCAAAACTGTCCGCGCGCGCCTAGCACGTGAGTTCCCTCCCACCACCAGTGCTTAGCTCGTCCTAACTTCTTTTGTGCTCGAGCCTGCACAACCAGTCTGGCGTCATTGCTTTAACAATAGCACGCGCAGATGGACGGATGATTTAGCTACACAACTTAGTACATGTTTATGTAGCAAACAGTTTAATTTTAAATAAACACACAAAATGAAACCACGCAAGGTGAACAAATAAAACAGATCAACTAGCTTCCAATGTAAACCCCTTTTTCTCTCTCATTCTGTCATGTAACAACCACAAATTTCTATATAGTGCATGGGCGGTTCTAGACAGGGGCCAACAGGGGCTAGTGGCTCTGTAAAACTAGTCCTGGCCCCTGTTCTGAAGATACGATACTTAATATGTTGATATGAGCTGGCACTGAAACCGTAACTGATGGTTTCCCTAAACCAATTTTATTTACCTTCACAGTTTTACTTTAACAATCATTTAAAAATAGGATCACAGTTTTTTATCTGCTAGATCTACCGGCAGTTCCAAAGCTGCAAGTGGCTCTGGCTCACTTAATATATTAACTGATAAAATATTGCCATGTTTTTTTGTTTTGTTTGTGTCATTCTTTTCTTCTTTGCAGCCATGAAAAGGCATCTGCCCCCCCACCAGGTAAATTTGGTCTAGAACCGCCACTGATATAGTGTGTTGGGGTTTTATGTGGCACACAATGGAAAGAAAACTGCACTTTTTTTCAAAAAAATATTTCACAAATTACTTGCCGCGCATTAGTATTAAGCCCGCTTTACTCCAATACTGAATATTACACCCAGTGCAATAAAGCAGCTTCAAAAGCTGCCTAATTAGTAAGTTGACTGTGACTGTGTGGCCACTTTGTTCTGTGAACGTCAGGTATGTTAGAGAGCAACGGAGGACGACACTGAAGAAGTGTGATTTCTTTTAATGTATTATTACCAAACTGCATCCAGTGACGGCATTTAATTATATATTTGAATTTATTGAAGTCGTGTATCTAAGAAAATATACAGAAGTCGTAGTCATGACGTGATGAAATGTGTCACATCATTTTGCAGTGCACAGTGCTCATGTTTCTTTGGGAAAAAAAGCTTTTACTAGAGCGCATGGGAACTGGAGACAGATAGGTTCTATCTCAGATTCCAGACCTGATATAAGGGACACACTATCAGAAAATGCATTATCTAACCGTGCCAAGTATCTCTAAAGTACCGCGCTTTTTGGAACAAAAGGTGCACTGGACTTTATGGCGCATTACATATTCTTCCCAAGTGAATACGATTTTTGAACTTAAAATTAGAACAATTCATCTCCATCATCTTTTTTCAAGTGCAGAATATCTAATTATCTTATTTTAGGGGTAAAAATACTCATTCCATTGGCAAACAGTCTTATTTAGCTGCTGAAATCAAGGAAAAATACACAAATTTCAAGAAGATTTTACTTACTTTTGGTTCCCTTTTTGCAGTGCGCCCCTCTGCGTCCACAGCTCTCTATCCGTCTCTGCATGGAGGACAGAGTAGCTGGACCACACTGCCCTGTTTCTAACATAAACCCAAAATAAATAGAACTTTTATATTGAATTAACTTACTAGGTTTGTTGTTGCTAGCGCGTACTCCAGGCTCAGGCATGAATACACTTCTAGTTTCAACATTACAGTCAGGCAGTCTTGTAGACAGCTCAGGGGTCCCATCAGGTAGTGACCCAGTGTACCGTGAAGCTCTGAATATCCATCGAGCGGAGCGGCTTCGTTGCTAACCAAAGTCATACTTACACATTTTAACAGATTTTAGAGCGCATTGTACCACGTAAAATCAGTCAGAAAGCACAACGCTAATCATATATAAGGCACACTGGATTCTAAGTGCGCCTTATAGTCCAAAAAATACAGTAGTTGTCCTGACGCAGAAGGGTAGAATATCATATCTTGCACGATAACTCAACAGGTCAACAACTAAAAGCGTCTTTTTTTTTTTTTTGTGCGTGACATGATTGTGTTTTGATATCATCAGGAAGGCCAGATAGAAGTCACACAGGGTTCAGGACCAGATGAACAGGAAGGATGTCACGGCTAGAGATAACTGTTGTACTTACAACAAAGGGCTAATGTACGGCCATTAGCGCAGATGCTGAACACGTGCAAGGCCTTTTCACATTTTTGTCACGTTACAACTAGAAGCATCAATGTATTTTCTTGCAGGTTTATTTTAAGACCTTTTAAGACCACTATGAATGAAATTTGTGACAACACCACACCTTCAAATCATCCCAGAAGTTTTAACAAGGAACGCTTTTATCGTAACCAATTTATTTATCAAAGAAGATTAAATTTTCTTAAATAAAAAAAGATTCAATGATCTCACTGTTGAAACTGATATAACAGCTATCGTCTGAACCAAAGTAATCTTCCTAACACAGCCGTAATATATGTCTACACACAACCTCACCCTACGTGTCTCAGCTCACGCCCTTCAGCACCAATCTCAGTTTCTATGGATTTTATGTCTGGTTCTGTTTTCTCCTGAGCGACAGCTGAGATGGAGTTTGTCTCCATTAGGATGAAAGACTACGGCTGATTCTGAAAACGTACTGAAAGTGGTTCGGAAAATCTGTCGCTGCCCGCTGGATTTGTAGAAATGATTTAGGCGCTATTCTTAAAAGTTATCTTTTAAGAATAGCGCCTAAACTAAGTAGAAATCTACTTAGTTCATTTTTTTTTCTGAGAAACTATAATGGTCACAGTTTAATGAATGGCATAACAAAGATTTCCCCAATTAGACAGAGAACTGTGTCTTGTGAATGTTAAAGATGTGGTATTATCCAATGAATCTAAACCTTTCATCAATAAGCGGACATCTTTACTGTTTCCGTTCACTTACGGTAATGCACGTTACTTTGCATTGATTGTTCTGCAGTCTCAGGGTGTTTAATGAACTGCTATAGCATAAAGGGAAAAAAAAGGAATAAATTCAAATGATTTAATCTGGATTACATAGTTTGGAAATAGTTTTTTTTGTCCTTTTAAAATAAAAATCTGTTTCAAAGGTCCCTAACTTGACAGTCCGATTGAAGAGACAGGTTAAATATAGGTGGCTTTCATTCAGCAGGGATAGGAAGCTGTCCTGAATCACCCTGAAGGCCTTTTCAAAGAGAAGTCACAGAACTCCAATATTTAGCTTTTCTTTTAAATGTCTTGTCTGCTGAATCAGGATTGATAAAATAAAATATGAAGAGTGTTATGTCTGTGCTCTTTTTGCCTAGATCTCGTGGGGTGAAACGTGACTTCATCAGACCAAACTGTGTAGCACGACACAAAGGACACAAGGAAAATATAGATAACATTGAAGGTCTCACAAAGAATGTCATTTTTAAAGCTAGCATCTGTTTGTGTTGGAAGATCCACCCTGCAGGAAGGCTCGCTGAGCATTTGGGGTTATTGAAGAAGCCTTGATTGGTATATTGCAGCATTTCACAATAACATGAGGGGGGGGGGGGCATTTGAGAAAGAGCAGCAGAACAGTTCAGCGGTAATTTCTTCTAGAGAACACAGTGCATTTCTGTCAGCAGCTACTGTTTGGACACTTGTAAAATCCACCAGGCAGTTAACTCGGGCACCCCCGCCCCCACGTTCACATACCCACAGTGCAGCGACTGTGAGGCGCGGGAGATGGGTGGCAATCAGTCGCATGGCTGCATAGAGAGAAACAAACGGAGAATTGTTTCCATCAGGTGGTCCTGGAAGATCGAACGGCAGCGTCCACGCCGCTCAACTACAGCTTTGAGAGCAAAGGAGAGGAGAATGAAACTCACTAAAACATTAGATTCACTAAAGTGTAAAAAAAAAGAAGGTATTTCTGTCAAATCTGACTCTTTCTGCATGTTTGCAGGCCTCTAAAGTCCAAAAGAAATCTTTTCAATGATTTTAACAGCCATTTACGATTGTTAAATTCTTGTGGGAGACTTCAGCATTTCTATTGACAGACACCAAGGCTGCCGATCACCCTGTTTGACCGGAGCGCCTGGAAAACTGGGCCGGCCTCTCTGGGACAGCACTGGGCTGCTTTAAATCCTACTTAAAGGACAGGCACTTTGTGTCTGTTGGTAGCTTTATACCAGGGAACACAAAAATCACACACAGGGTTCCCCAAGCGTCCATCTTTTCTCACGTTCTATTTGTCTGCGGCACTTTGAAAAGGTCCTCTTACTAAAATGTGCTCGAAAAATACAGGGTTCCGGCGGATCCTTAAAAAGTCGTAAAAGGCATTGAATTCTGTATTACAAAACTAAGGCCTTAATTGGCATTAAAATGTCTTAAATCAGTCTTTCTTAGGTCTTAAAATTGTTACCAGGTCATAAATAGGATTTTATTTTTGTAATCCTTACCAAACGGTAAAATAATTGACACAATTATATTTTTTTTAAATTTACCAAACGGCTCATTGTAACCATTATTAGTTCCGTCCCGATAGTGGAACCAATATAAACTTTTGCGGCCGTATCATAGCTGCGAAAAACAGTTGGCACTGGTTATGTTGTGGTTTTTAAAACTGATTTATAGTTTATTTTAGTTGGGAACAAAACAAAGTTTGTGAATTCAGTTCAGTAGTTGTATTTGCGTGTGTTTTTTAGCTTTCTTTCTATATGGAAAGTTTTGCAAAATTTTAAACATGTCTACTGGGCCAGAAAATAATGGTTTTATGTTAAAATAAACATTTTGGTGAAGTTGTCGCAACCAGGTTTGTCTTGTTTTATCGTGAAGTTGGTCTTAACTTTTTATTTCAAGTGGCATTAAAAGGTCTTAAAAAGTCTTGAATTTAACTTGCCTTATGCTGTATGAACACTGAAATAAAGGCGCCTCACAAGGGATGAGGAGAGGTTGAGTGTTCCTCCACGTCCAACGTGGAGGAAAACTGAACACTGAACACAACGTGCCTGTTTCTGTTTATTCAAAAGACGTTTAGAAAATCATTCACCATGGTCGTTCCGCCCGACAGCTTCCGTGCGCGGGTTTGGCCTATCACATGACAATCTCTATAAAATACGTTGACGTCTGTGGTTATAAAATGAAAGGGAGGGGAATCTCGTACTGTGTTGTCAGCCAACGTCTGCTTGGATTATGCCTCCCCTCTATTCAAATAAATGGTTCAAATGTTTGAAGGGAGGTTCCGTTGATGAGTGTCGGCCATTCGTCTCCGTCCTCCCTGCAGCCAGTGACTGACTGCTTGGCGCTCCCCTTGCTCGGGTCTGAAAATTTAATTGAGAAATTAGAGCTCAGAAATAACTTTTAGAGGAGGTTTAACATCAGACTACTACTTTTTCCTGTTTACTTTTTGATGTAAACCAGCCATTTGCCAAAACAAAGCTTAAACGCGAGGTTTCACCGTCGTCTTGTGTTCGACAGCAATGGCGGAGGCTCATCAGGCGGTAGCGTTCCAGTTCACCATCACACCAGAGGGCATTGACCTGCAGCTGTCCTATCAGGCCCTCAACCAGATCTACCTGTCCGGAGTCCGATCCTGGAAGAAGCGAGTCAGCCGAATGAAGGTGAGCGTGTTCCCTCATTTCCTGGTGGCGTGCAGTGGAAGTTTTCATGGAAGGTTACGTCTTCATCCGTCACATGCGAGTCCGTCTCATTTTTGTAACTAAGTTCCTTTTAAGTGTCTTTATGAAATGTCGTTCAGTTTGGCGCAGATGCCCCACTGGATGAGCTTGGAATTGAGACAAAATAATAACTAAAAAATGATGGATGGACAATATATCGGCATTAACATCAGCATCGGCCAGTCATTTTTTTAACATATCGGAATCGGTCCGATAAATAAAACCGGGCTGATATTGACATCTGTGTTTATTTCCATCGAGTTGCCCTCTGTGCCTGTGTTTCAGGAGGAGGAGGGGATGGGGTTGGTCACAAGTTTGTTTTTGGTCCTGTGTCAGTAATGCATTGCAGCCAGGATTGTGGGGTTTTTAAATGAAGCAGAGATGCAATGTCAGCAGTGTGGTCATTTTTCACTGTCGAAAGAGATGCACGAAAAGCAGCGTGTCAGTATCGGTACAAAATTGTGTAAAAATTCATCATCCCTGAAACGTAAACGACACACACACATTGGTAAATATCAATTATCGGATATATAACGGCAATGTTAATATCAGATATCTATATTGGCCCAAATATTGATATCGGTGCATCCCTATTTTTTTTTTTTTTCATACGAGATGTACACCAGGTTTTAAAGGTATGGTACCAAAACTAAACAAAAACTCTTCTCCAATACTGTTGCTATGGTTTGAATTCATTTTAAAGACAATGGAGAGGGTGACCAACATTTCTCTGGCTGTATGAACCGTAGAGTAACGGCGCTGCCACCCCCACCTGTTGCTGCACATTAACGGCCAGCTGGCTGAAAAGTGTGGCGACTGAAGGAAGTCCACTCTTCACTGTTGTTTAAGAAATGCTGCTTTAGAACTGCCACTAGAAAGCTACAAAAACAAATGATAAAAGCAGCCAACTACAGGTTTTCTCCCGAGCAAAAAGCCTTAAATGTTCACTACCTGATCTAAGCTGGTTAGAGGCTCATTGACAATGAGGGACAGTATTCTTTACAATGAGTCATTGTAAAGAATACTGTCCCTTTTTTGTGATTCTCCTCCTAATAATGTAACACTAAGCACATTCCCTTTCGAACTAAAGCTACATTTAACAGTTGTCTCTGTAATGATCAGAGGCTGGGGACCCAGAATTCAACCAGACCAGCAGAGGTTTGTTCAAAGGAAAGGCTCTTTAATAACAAAATCAAAAACAAACAGGGAAAAATCCAAAAGAGACCGTCGAACCAAAAGACGGTATAAAAATAGACGGACGAGCAGGGCAGGAACAGGCAGGACTGAATGGCTCAGGTTTCTGGAAAACAGGGGGTCAAAAATCCAAAAGCAAACCAACAAACAGAAATTTGCAGGAGGAGACTCACCGACATTCAACAAGACAACCTGGCACTGATGTCTGGTCCCAACAGTTTATATGGAGGTGGAATCAGGTGAAGCCGGTGAGAGGTGATTGCAGCAGGGGTGGAGTCAGGCAGGTGTGCAGAGTAAGTAATTAGACCAGACATCAGTGCAGAGGCTCAAAACAAGAACAGATCAAAAATTCAAACCTAAACTAAGAAGCTTCTGACAACATAACTAAAACAGTAAACAAGAATCCAGACAAGACAGAACTCAAAAACAGCCAGATAAAAGACAGGAGAGAGAAGGAAAACTAAAACTAACATAAACCAGAACAGAACTCAGAATATTACAGTCTCTTAAATGGTTTTTTTTTACAATCAAACAAGAAACAAATGTTATTCCTTTCATTATTCTAATGATAATAATCAATATATTGTAGTATTTTAGCAACAGTGATACTTGTTGCTTTTCTGTTTTAAATAACAGCAATAAAATCACGCTATGCATTTTTGTTTTTACATTTTGGTGTAAATACAAAAAATAGTATATCACATCATGTTGTTGTATTATAAATTTTTTTTTTACCTCAAGAATACAAAATGACCAGGGTGCAAAACGAGGCACCGACACTACATTTTACCATAACAATAAATTCAGTTTGGGGCATCAAGGTCATCACCTTTACAGTTAAGAGACAACCAGATTGTTCCAAGACATTTGCCACAGATTTTAGCAGAAAAGAGTTTGGCTTTATAAAATTGTATCAGTGGTTTTTGGTACAGGTTTTCATCCATCCACTCATTCTAACTTATCTCCAGCACTCATTGGGCAAGCGGTGGCGTACACCCTGGGCCGGTCGCCAGAGGTTCTCTACAGATGTTCTCCATCCAAAATGTTAATGGGTTCACTCACATTTGAAGGAGATAACAACAGTAACAATGTAACAGATCATTTGACGGTGATACACATTTTCAGCACGGCCCTTTGTCTTCTGTGCCGAACGAATACAGCGTTGCTTTAAACCTGAACACATGCTGGAAGTTTTGTTCGTAGCTAAAGTTTGGAATTCTAAGTTCTGCTGAAGTTAAAAAAGTGAAACAGACAAAAAGTGTTATGTGAGAGCTCCCATTTATCACTAAGTCTGCTGTTTGGGCATAGCACGGTTTCTCCTTCAGCTACAGTGATGATTAAGAAAGAAATGTTGACTGAACCAGCGCCTTTAATCTGGGCTTCTCAGACTTGGGGACAGCGACTAAAGTTTAAACCAGTGGCCTTACCCCGTATTCACACAGACTCCATCTGTGCATAATCAGCTCCGTCAGAAATAAAAGCCATTCTAGTCAACGTGTTATTTCCCACCAGCTCTGTGGTGCTACGGCATGACAGAGAGCCCTCCTTCGTCAGCGGTCAGAGATATGGATCAAGTATATAATTTATAAAAACCAGATAAGCCAGGCAGGAAGTGTAAAGCAAATCTAGTGTTATTTCAAAATAAAGGGGAGAGATGGGCGTGGCTTTCTGGAAGCGTGAACGGATCATACGTGGATCCAGTTTGCATCGCCGTATGACACATTTTGCAGTGGAAGAACGGAGCGGACAACGAACGCTGTCAGTGTGAAGCTGGCATTAAACTCCCGCACCCTTTAGATGCCTCTCTGTTCCAACATACCCGACTGCAGTTTGTGCTCATTAGCTGAGCTCTGAGCTTGGCTGCTTGCTAGTGATGTGGTTTAGCCATTTGATTCAGCTGTGTAGGGCAAAAGGACGCATCTAAAGGTTGCAGGACACCAGCCCTCACGTATCTGAGTTTGAGACCAGTGGTTTAAAATCACCTGGTTAAAAAACTAGGCAGGTTTTTACCTTCTAAAGCCGTATTTACCCAACTCTGGATATAGTTTGTCAATTCCCACTAAAAAAGGCTATATTTAGCATTCTCCATGCTATATGTTTCCTTTTACAGTTTTTACCCATTCTTTAAGTTTCTTTACAGCAGGCCACTGATAGCAATGTCTTAATCAGTATTTTCAATTTGTAATTAAATCATACTTTAACCTAAAATACAGCACACAGTGTTCTACAGTTTCAGTTCAGGTGAATAAATGGACAATCCAAGACGAGGTGGAAGTTGTTTGTCTCAGGCTAGCCCCACGTTGTCCTACAGTATGTCTAATCTAATGGGCCCTTCTGCTTTATTTTTAAAGATACAAACTATAACAAACAATACAACGTACACCGAACAGTTGGTCAATTAGCATTAATATACATTGTCCATTTTTCCTCAAAATCTTCGAATTTTGCTTGTTGCACCCTTACCGTAAAAAGTCTTTCCATACTGTGAATTTCTTCGACAATGTCCGTCAGTTTTTAACTGTAGGTGTTTCTTGTTTTTTACCGTTTGTGTGTGATGGTGGAGCGCTTTCAGAAAGAACTGAGCGTAAGTCCAGTTGCCTCCAATTTGCACAGGTAACTTAAAGCATGACTTGCTGTAAAGGACGTTATGATGTGAATTTGAAGTCAATTAGGCTGTAGATGAAATTGCAATCCCAGCTTTGTTATGGGCCATGGAGTTTAGAGCCACACTGGCCCTCTAACGACATGAGGAAAACCATGTGCAGGATTTGTGATTGAGTTTAGAAAGATCTGTATAAACTACTGACAAACTGACTAATACATACAAGATTAAAGGAAATATGTTTGATTTCTGCCCACAGAAAAACAGGCCGCCACTAATGGAAAACAGAGCTTAAAGTGAGATCGGACTTTAGTGTGTTTTTCATACCTTCGCCCGACTAAGTAAGAAATGCCCTTGTTCCTAAGATGTAATCACGACTTGTCAGTACCCGTGCAGGTGTGTCAGGCTTTACAGCGGTGTGCAGGAATGTGATTTGTGAACAGGAAGAGAGAAGGCCAGAAGACTCTGAGGAATGGTGTCAGTTCACAAACATGAATCTGTAAAAGTCCCAAAAATACAGCAGCTGGATACTTAATAAAATGCTGTCTGGTCAGTGGTGAAGCTGTTTTATAATGTTCAACAGCTTAGCATGCACAGTAGTCTGCCATGAGCACCTCCTGAACTCTGCAGGGCGTGTGGTCGCCCAGAGGGTGTCATGTCTGCCGTTTGGGTTCTTCTTGCCTGCTACGGGGCCTTGCAAAGTGATTTACATCCCTTTGACTCGTCCACGTTTTGTCGCTTTAGATGTGATCGGAAAACGTTGCACCCGGTGGAGGAATGGAGGGAAAATAATGAGTGGCTTTTCCAAATTCTTTACAGATCAAAAAGAATGGGTGGCAGGCATTTATTTTCAGGCCGCCCGGTTGAATACTCCGACATGTGGAAATTTAAAAGAAACGTCACTTGTCAGCTTTCTGCTGGAGGTTTCAATGCTGAAACGCAAGATTCAGAAGAAATGCGTAAGCCTCTGCTGTGGAAAGGAGGCACAGGGTCAGAGGTCAGCTCCCCGGGTCCAGGTCCTTCAGTTCCACCTGATGCCACTCAGGGAGAGAGAGAGGGAGTCTACGGACACGAGAGGCCATCATGTGGGGGAGTCCGGGCTCATTCCAGGGCAAACTGGAACGTTCTGCAACCTGGATCCAAGAGGACAGTGGAAGAGAGAGCTCAGCGAAAAGGAAGTCCATATATGGCCTGCAGTGTAACAAAGACACCCGCCACGCCCTGCTCACCTTAGAGACTCTGCTTCTTTTCTTCACAGTATCATTAGTGTATTAAACCCCTCTTTATATGTTAATCATGTTGGTACTCATGTATGTTTAGAGCATTGCTAGGAGCTAGGGTTGTGGAGCTTTTCAGATTTCCTTTTTACCTTTTCATAGATTTCGCTGCTTGAAGTTTTTTGGGGGGCGTGAGAGATTCGGGGATCCCACCCACTACGGAGTGGGATCCCTCTGCAGGGCGAGACCGAAGCTTTTTTTTGTCTTTGTTCATCTCTGCCTTTTAGAAATACCTGAAGAAGAAGCTTTTGAATCTTTGTCAGTCTTTTATAACCTGATTTTTGTATCTGTTCTTTTTAACCTTTATTAATTTTTGTCCTGTTTTGATCACATTCTTTTTACTCAAAAACTGCATCTCTTGGATTTTTTTTTTTTTGGTAAGTGTCCTTCCATCCTTTAAAAAAGTTTTTGGTTCTTGATTGGGTAATAAAATAAAGGCATGTGCGGAAATTTTAAGGTGCATTATTTTTGGCACCCTCCCGGAGTCACACCGTTGGTCCTGTAGGAGACAAAGAGGGTGTTTTCTGTAAAGAAATACAGAACTTAAAGAGAGATGAGAAAAAAAAACGCTCTTGCTACAAAGAAAAAGACACAGTAGCCCTTCTTGCTGGAGTTCTAGTGATTCTGGCTCTGCTCTCAACAGGTTCCCCCATCCTGTTCACTCATAAATCTCTTCTCATTTCCATGTGTCTTATATCCAGAGCAGCCGTGTAGGTTTTATATTTTATTTTTATTTGTTCTCTGTTCTATTTTTTTCCTATTTTTTATTTTAAATCCCACCCACTCTAGTAAGCTTGATTGGGACATTTATTTCCAGCCAGAGTATATGTAAACTCCCTGGAGTAGGATACAAAGGTGTCAATTCTGCTGGGGCCTTTCAGGTTTATCTGATTAACTATAGCACTCATTGGTTAAAGTTGATAAACTAGGACTAGCCTTGGGTCAAATAGGGTCTAGGTCAGCAGGTTGAGCCGACGATACCAGCATTTGCAGACTAGCAGCTGCAAGTCTTTGAGGGTCTGGTTCTACCAGCTCTGTACATCTGGAAATGTTTATCCATTTCTTAACTGCAAAATTGTTTGAGTTTAATTTGATTTGCAAGAAAAGCAAGAAAAAATGTGCATCTGTGTCAATAAGCAGCTTTTATTGTCTTGCCTGGCAATGCAGCATTAAGAATTGTTATCTAAATGCCAAAAAGAGCCCAAGAGGTTTTACTTTCACAAGTGGAGCCTTATTGGTTTCGCCATAGTGCTCCGCTTGATTTATACATACAAGAAGCTTTACTAGATTTTATGCTGGGACAGTTTCATGTTAAATGGACACAAAACAGGGAAGTTAAAGGGGAAAAAAGGGGAGAAACAGTTGAGACAAAATGCTTAAACGGAGAAAATGTGAAAGAAAACGAGGAGAGGAAAGGGAAAGGGCAATATGACACCCTTAGTCTGCTTCTACACCTGCCAAGAGAGATATAAAAAGAGCATCAAAAATAACCGATGAGGTATTACAGGTACAAACAACCAATACCTTAATACTATAAGAATATAGTTTATTATTTAATACAAAATGTGTGAAGACAGCTAAAGATAATAATAGGGGTTTTGTGTATAGAAGTGAGTCTGTAAGTACCTGGATCCAAGCACCTGTATTTGTGAAACGGTGTTTGTGAAAAGTGCGCTTGTGTATGAAAGGTTTATCCATGAGAAAAATGCTCAATAGTGGTTGTGAAGAGCCAAAGACCCGTAAAGTAAAGGTGCCCAAGAGGGGCCAACACAGGAAATCTGTTTCCCCCACCCAAGGGAAGAGGAGAGGGGGGCCCAGGAAAGCCCCCAATAGTCACAACACCGAAGCCACCGGAAGCTCTGGCGAGGAGCCTGTGGACTCTGCCTCCAGCCATGGGCCTCATGGGTGCACCGCCCCCGGCAGGCAAGAAGAAACCAAACGACAGAGCCATGGGGGATCAGGCCCCGCGAAGCAGCCGCCAGGAGTGAGCCGGCGCCTGGCCGAGCACCCATCCCCGGACACCGAGGACCACCGACGCACCAGCGAGTCACTCATTACTCCAATCCTTGTCTCGTCTCATGACATCCCTACCAGACAGCTCGCTGCACTGTTTCCATGTCTGTTAAATTTAAAGTGTCCCTATACCTTTAAAACTTTAGATCTCTGTCTCTGTTCTTTTTGCCTGTTGCTTTCTGTCTCCATAGCGGATAACCACACTTGGCATCCATGTATTAGCAGGCTAGGCTATCTTTAGACAAGTTGCATAACAGTCCCCTACACAGTTACTTACATTTATATTAGATTTACAGAAACGGCATTTGATGAAAATCCTTTGATACAATCACTTGTCAGAAGTTGAGATGGTTTACAGACTAACACCTCATGCCCTCAAGGTGCAGGAGATCAAGTGTGTAAACAGTCAATTTTAGATGAGGAAACATGAAATGCTAATATAAAGAAATGATGTGGATTTGGTGCAATCATGCGAGGTCTTTTCTTCTTCTGTTGTTACAGAACAGTGTCATAAAGGGAGTGTATCCTGCTAGCCCGTCCTCGTGGCTCTTTGTTGCCGTAGGGATCCTGGCTACCATGTATATGCAGTCGGATCCCAGCATGGGGCTCATCGCAAAGATCCAGCAGCATCTTCCATTAAGGTAGGCAAGCCCTGGATGTGTTGGTTTAACAAACCACCAAAAAAAGTAACAAAGACAGTGTCAATGTAGAAATACAGGGTATACTACAGAATGCACACACTACCATGACTGGACTTCCTATATACAAACAAAGGCGGTGTTACTGAAAAAGTGTGCATTGTGTTACACCTGGCAAAAAACTAGCCATGCATTTTAGAAAAAGAGGATCCTACCAACATTCAACGGTGGTGGCGTAAGTTTGATACCCCGGGACTGTTGTACTTCTTCAGGACCCGCTCAAGTTGCTGTAGACCAAAAACAAAACGTGATTACATCGTGATTTCTGCTTTCTAGCAGAAAATGCTGATTCCAGCCTTCAGTTTATGAGCTCAAGTGCTCCTGGGTTATTCTCCCACGAGCTTTTACGTCTCTGTGCTCCTCCGCGGTGGCGTAAAAGACAGTTGCTGATAGTTGCACACTAGTTATTATGGTTAGCAGGTGGATGGGTACTTACATGGTGCCAGGTTCCCCTAATAAGTGACATATTGATTTGAAAACTGCACCTTGTATTCTTTGGGTTATCTTTGTCTTGTATTTATATTTGTTTGACCTTTAAGAAACAAAAACAGCTGAAATTAGTAAGGGGTCAGTTACTTCTCCACTTTTTTCTTTTGGAAGCAACAAGTAAGTCTCCAGTGGTTCCACCCCAATCTTGAGTCAAGTCCCAAGTAAACACACACAAGTCCTAAATCAAGTCCAAGCCCTAAACTTTGGATTTTGAGTCTCACACAAGTGATTTGACCAAATATGCCTGTCAGTCCTAGATTAATAATAAATCACTTTTAAGGTATTGCTGGAAGGCGTTTTTGTGAGCCAGAACAAGCAGCAAAAGCAGCTGAGCTTCAGAAACGTCTGGGAATCCCTGCTGACGTTGCTTTTCACACTAGACGTTATTCAAAACAAATTAAACAGCTAGTAAATAGAGAAAATAATGAAAAAGTGATCCATAATAGAATACAATAAAACAGATGTTTAAAAATTCTGAAAATGATCTCCCGGTTAACCAACAGTGAAGGTACAGACCTGCTGCTACATGACTAACAGATCATGGAAATAGTTAGCTGAGTTATTTATCCAATTGTACAGAAACAAACGTTGGATTCAAGTTGATTTCTTTATGCATGATTCTGGCGCCGCTATCTGCCAGCATGGATGCAGTGACTTTGTTACAGTTCAGGCCTAAAGCTCCCAGACATGCCGCGCAGACAGAATAATCAGAGGAAAAATCTTTCTGAATCATCAAGAAACTGGAAATCTTACTCCAAACCTTAACATTGCAAGGTAAGCAATTGCAGAGCGATCCGTCAGAGGTTAAAGCCAAGTTGTAATCGTTCCTGGGTTCACATCAAAGTTAAAACTTTTCCAGGCCCCAAGATTAAATTACCAGACAGTCGCCTTTCAACTGTAGTTTAAAGTCCACATGTTTCACATACTTAAATGTATTAATTTAGCGATTTGTTCTCTCTTGTTTTACATCTGGGCTTAGGAGAAGTTACAATAAACCAGCCAGGAATCAATACAGTTTACCCCGTAAATATATTATTCTATATTCTTATTCTTATATATATTAGGAACTTAAACAAAGAAGACAAAGTTATATTTCTGGTACCTTTAGTGTCATTCTGTTTTGGAATTAGGCCTGCAATATAATTATTCTAAGAAGAATTGAAGAAAAAAAAAACATCTAAAAGCTGCATTTGTTATTATATTAGTATTCAGAAATATTTGTTGGTTCTTTATAAATTTGAGACAAAGGTTAAAGATAGTCTTTTCAATTTAAAGGGTCAGAGTAGAAGCAAAGTCAAAAGTATTTGGTGTGAAAGTATCAGCCGGCTCCTAATTATGTTGCGATTTATCAGGTTGTGTCCGAAGTCATTAAATCTATGCTTCTTTTTTTCTTTTTTGTGTTTGTTTGGTTATAAATGGTGGTTCTTTTAACAAATATAAAGCCTTGTTTTACTAATCTTTGATTCTACATTGTAAATTGACTACCCGTTTTAACCACCAGATGGTGCTGTTGCTCTTTTCGAGTCTTATTTTTTCACAGCCAGATTTGAACAGGAGAGTTGTATGTGGTTTGATCAGATTTGATTTGGTCTGTCAGAATTCGTTCAAGAACAAGCTTTGTGATGATTTGTTTTCTTGTTTTTCTCTGTAGTCTCCATGTTTCCCTCAGCAGTCAGGGTCAAACCATGGTGTCAGCTCTGGTGTTCAGCACTCTGCTGTGGCTCTCCCTCATCCTGGCGCTCCGCTTCTGCCTGAAGCTGCTGCTCTCCTACCACCACTGGATGTTCGAGCAGCATGGGAGAGTTTCCAACACCACCAAAGTCTGGGTGGTAAGACAAGTTGCTTCTCAGCGTCACTGCGCCCTGCTGTGGCCGCTCTCATTTGCGTTCTTGACAATGTTTTTTGTTCACATTTTTTGTAATTTATTAACAAATTTGTGATACAGTAGATTTGAATTTAAAATCTGTAAAATAAACTGTTCTCTTCATAAGCTGAGTTATTTTATGTGATACACCCTGGATTCTTTATTCTTATCAGAGTCTGATGAGGTTATTTTCAAGAAAGAAGCCTTTGCTGTACAGCTACCAGACCTCACTTCCTCACCTTCCTGTTCCAGCCATACAAGACACACTGAGCAGGGTAAGTCTTCTTCATCATATATGATATCTACTGTACCTGGCAAAGGTATTCATACCCTCGTAAATTTTCCTTTTTGTATCACATTACAGCCACAAAATCGAATATATCAACACCGCTGGATTACCTGTTTTTGTCTTCCTACTAACTGCCTGTTCATCTCTCAGTATCTAGAGTCAGTGCGCCCTCTGCTGACGGATTCAGAGTTTGAGCGGATGACAAAGTTGGCCGATGAGTTTGAGTCGACCCTGGGACACCGGCTGCAGCGCTACCTCAAACTCAAAGCTCTGTGGGCCACCAACTATGTAAATAATTTGATTCAGACATTAAATGAGAAAATGCAAATTCTTTAGTGTGCAAAGCATCTTGCTTCAGTTGTTAATCCCTTTCTTTCTTACATTTATATCTTGGTTTCTTGCTGAGTTACTGTCTGCAAGGCTAATGTTTATTTGTATTTGTGATTTGATCTAGTATAATTGACAAACCAGGGATTATCCAGCATTGTATAGAACATATGAAATACATTGGAAGCACTAGTTGGATAAGTCATCACTCACAATTGTTAAAGTCTAAAGGTTTCTTCTGTAGAATTGCTTGTTTCTGTATAATTTTGGGGAAAAAGAAGAAAACTAACAGATATGTGGTTTGTGTTCCAGGTAAGTGACTGGTGGGAGGAATATGTCTACTTGAGAAGCCGAGGGCCAATAATGGTCAACAGTAACTATTATGGCATGGTAAGAATCTCCTGCAGCACCACCTGTTTATAGCTTTGTTGTACAGAAATGATAAAAAAACAAAGCCAGTTCTAAATCAGTGTCACTAAGTCACTTTTATTGACTTAAAGCCTCATAATGTTAACATAGAAATGAAAAATAGCATTGAAAAAAAAAAAGATATTAAACATCCTTTAAAACAGACAGATGTGACAAGTTCCTTATATACTCCACATTTCAAATAGCTTATTACTTTTACGGTTTCCTTCTGTAAAATGTAGTTTTAATCAGTGTTAGGCCTGGTCTCAACAAGCCCAAGCTCCAGTGCCTATCTGCCTATCTTTTCCCTACAGGACTTCCTCTACGTGACGCCAACATCAGTGCAGGCAGCTCGAGCAGGAAACACTATTACTGCTCTCATGCTCTACAGACGCAAAGTAAACAGGGAGGAGCTCACACCGGTGAGAATATACACATTGTTGGACCAAACAGCTTATTTTCAGATTTTTAAATATAGCTCTGACTGGTCAGATGTTTGGGAAGTCAAATTTGTTTTTCAGAATTGTAATATAAGAAGAGCTGTTTTCTCTATCCTTCCTGCTGAGAGTGATCATTGTTTATATTAAGGGCTTAGGTGAAGTACACTGTATGTAAGAGCAGTTGCTGTAAAACAGGCACTTGACATACAGACACTAAAAGCTCAAAAGAACAAGACAGGTAAGGTAAGTTTATTTATATAGCACTTTTCAGTAACAAGACCTTTCTGACAGTACAGCTAAAACAGAAAGCAGGGAAAAAGCACAGTAGAAGAGGTGTGTGTGTGTGTGTGTTTGTCTGTGTTTGTATGTGAAGTGTAATAACACTTGCAGCCATTAGTCTTTGATAGATTTGATACATTTTTTAACATTTCTAAATCAGGCACAATTTACATAATACCCAAACAGTACCAAAAGAACCAAATCAAAGAGGTACCAACACTACACAGTAAGAATTAAGTGGTGAAATAATCAGAATACAAGAATCAGACGTTTTTTTAGAAATAGAGATCCAAACGTTTCTGGCACCACTTCACTACCTTTCAAGGTACATGAAGAAGGTCAACGAACCTGTAATATGAATACTTCAGCAACACTTTAAAAGAGCGATAAGCGAAATTTCATTATTTTAGATAGAAATAACTAAAAAATAGTGGCGAGAAGAACTAAAAGGTGTCTTTTCAGATGGACTATGGTACGTAGTCACACTGCATTTTCTGTGTTGTTCTCCAGTCTCTTGTTTACATAGCTGGGCCGGCCATGCGTGCATGTACGTCCATGTGAACAGCTGGCATGCAGGGTTTAGCCACTCCCTGCCCTAAAACGCCACCGTCAGAGTAGTATAGTGTTGAAGCAGCGCACATCCAGCAGATCAAAATAACCTCTTACTAACAGCATTATAAAATTATGGGTTCTTTACTTCTTCACTAGATATGTTCCTCAGAATTGTGAGGCTGTTTTGCTGTGTAAATATAATTTGCAAATATGTGCATACAAGGTGGTAAGAGGGGGAGTGGAAAGGGGGGAGGGGGTGGAGAGGTGTGGCTTGTAACACAACTTGTTTTGGTCTACAGACAGTGCTCAAAACCCACTTAGTGGTGAAAAATCATTTATTCCTTATAAGTATAAGGAATAAATGGCCTCATCTACATCACACTCAATATTTTCCCTTGCAATGCATCTAGGGAAAAATCTTCTTGCATGCCTGATCCATCCTTGACATGCCTCTGCATCTATATTGTGGGCAGCAGCAGTCATTGCATTGAGCAAGAGCTTCTGGTCATAGGAGCAGTGATCATATACCTTCCATCTCCATGCACTGAAGAATTCCTCTATAGGAATAGATACAGAAATATCTGCATATACTGTATAGCAGCAATACCTGTTCTCCAGTCGAAAAACTCTTACAATAGATGTAACCATGTTTCTATTGAGAACAGGTTGGCCTCTTTGTCCCGCCCCTCTAAGGGAAAGACCATGATTTACCACATGATCAATCACAGTTGCCCAAATTTTATCTGCAACTTGAGCCATTCCAGCTACACTTCCACCTCGCAAACAGACTTTTCCTCAGGCTCCTCTTCCCCTGAGCCCTCTACTTCTTACTCTGACTCTCATCTGCCTTAGACCATCCATGCTTGCAAAAACAACACACAACATGGCACCTTTTAAGGCCTGCAAACAGATTGCAAATTGAAAAGTTGTGTGAAGAAGTGCTTCAGTGATTTCATTCTGATCAAGAAGTTTCTAAGAGCTTGGAACATATGGTTTCTGTTTGGCTACCACAGCTAAAGCAATGGAGTTTGGACTGCATGAATGACATCTGTGTTAACTGTTTTGCAAAAGGGCGGGGAAAATGCGTCAAACCAATGAGAATGGTTTAACTCATTAGCAAGAGGAGTCTTTTGCTCTGTTTAGATGGTGATGATGAAAACTGAGAGGTAGCCAGTTTCTTCAAACAGGTCAAAGCAATCAATAAAAACTGTAATCCTGTGGCACTAATGGCAATTTTTTTCACTGTAGGCTGACAGGAAAGGGAGTTTGAGTGAGGGGGAAGACATGTGGCCAAAGACCTCAGGCCGTAATCAAACGTAGGTCAGCCATGTCGAGGACTAAGGCCTCCGTATCTGAGTCATGTTCACTACCCCTGCGCCATTGGAGCACGCCTGGGGAACCAGTTTTTTAACTGTTAGCCACTAACCAGCTAAATATTAATAGATGGACCTTTGCCTAATGGAGAGACGTAAATTCAGACTGGAAAACTCACCTGTTCCCCTTCTGTCTCATCATGCGCCTATGATCCAGCCAATCTGTATCAAGTCCTCCTCTTACCTCAGCCAGTCATCCTACAAGACTTTGCTTAAATGCCCTCCGTCCATGGAAATCCTGCTCTTCAGCTGAGCTTTAACCCACCTCCCCCTCATCTCCTCCTTCATGCTCTCAGGCTCCTCCTCTCCTTTGGCCTCCACCACCAGTGTCTGGACCCCTGGGGAAAGACTTCACTAATCCTAATCCTAAAATTGAACATTCAAGCTCAGAGCCATTTGCAGCTTTTACATCTTCTGCCAGGGTCCAAGCCTCAAAAATGTTTCTGATTTATGCCAATAGATCTGTCTAATTGCCTTTTGTGTCTATGTGAGTCTTTCCATGTGGAAATGCACTTGTGTGTCATTGGATCAAATGAGCATATTTTGATTGGCTAAAAGCTACTTAACTCAATCGAGTGCTGGATGCTTCAGCTTGAGTCACAGAAGGTCAACACATTTACAGGCAAATTTCTGCAGCTGGCATTTTGCATGGCAATTTTTTGCTAATGAATATTAAAATACATAATCGTATACATTAAGTGCATACATTTCACAGGATAAGAATTCAGTGTTATAAATCCAATGTTTAATAAAGGTCAGATTCTACTGAAACAATATTTCTTTCATAAAATAACCACCCACCTCCAAAATCTAGCTCTGCTCATAATATCACTGCATTTTCTTCTTCTAAGACTGAATTTTTAAAACCTTATTGGTACTGACACTAGCTAACTTTAGTCCTCCTCTTCAAGTAACAACATCCACACAGAAGAATGTTGATATTGCTAACTATTAGTGCTCAGGCATGATCCGTTCATCAACTGGGAAAATGTCAGATCTTTTTTCCGACTGGGGCTCATAATTGGCGGGCCACCAACTGAGTTCTAGGATACAAGTGTGATAGTAGAAGTTTAGTAACCACAATAACCCAATTTACTTGACACTGTTAAGATGTGTAACTTCCTTTGGAAACTAACTCATTTTCAGGGCTTTAAGAAATGTTGCTAAAAGAAAATAATCGAGAAGCATAGAGATTTATAAAAGCTAAAGGATGTTTTCATGATTCTGTTTCAGAGTCGCGTTCCAGGTACTGTGATTCCTCTGTGTGCAGCACAATGTGAGAGGATGTTCAACACCACTCGAACACCAGGAGTTGAGACAGGTAATAAACACGCAGAGCAGGAGCACTTTTAAGGTCTGGAAACATTAGTAGCCTAGGCCCAAAATTGTTTCATTTTCACAAGATCAGCTGCCTCATTTGTAATGATATAGGACATGTTGTATCAGTTCTTTGTCTTGACTGGATTTTAACTATAAGTGCAAATGATTTAGAATCTAACGAAAAGGTTTTCAATAACTTTACTTTAGTTTTAATCATTTGTTAGTGGTTAAAGGAAATATTAAGAAACAGAGTTTACTATTGATGTAAAACATTTTGCTAACAAAGATGACAGCTTTTAAGATATTTAGAGAAATCTTAATTTCTGCTAATTATCATTCTGCTTATTTCTGCTCAGTCTGACAAAAGTTTTTCTTAAACATAAAGAAACTATGTTTTACTATGGGTCAAATGAATGTGCCTCTTTTCACACCAACATAAATGACCTTTCTACATTTTACACTCATCAAAGTGTTTCCCTGCTGCGGCTCCATGGGTGTAATTTGTCACATTTCAAAAAAGGAAACTGGTATAAAGTTGATTTTCTTAAATATTAGTAAAAAAATTAACAACAAATGTATTTATTTTAATAATGTCGAGCTTTCCAAACATTTGATTATACCTGATTCTCTAAACATGATCCTACTTTCAAGAACCATTCGTTTTACTGCCATCTTTCCAGGCTTTTGTTCTAGTTATGAACAAATAATTTTCATTTGTCCTGCTAAAAAATTAATGAATTAAAGCATTTTACACTGTCTGTTGTTCTCCATTGAGCATGGGACCCATTAGTGCAGTCTTAACACTCACATTATGAGGCTTTAAACACTATTAAATATCAAAAAATGTTAACTTTAAAATATAACACAGAGCCTCATCCTGGAGCTTTCTTGGACTCTCATATTTTGTCCTGTTATAAGTATGAATATTTCAGTAATTAAGAACTGAATGCCTAAAACTGTATGCATTTTGTACTTTGAGTAAAATTATATCTTTGTTTAATTAGGTTATATAATGTTACACGTTACACGTATTATTAAGAAAAATAAAACAACTAATAAATGGTACAGCACATAAAAGGAGCAGAGAAGAGGGAGGCTTCTCTACCACATTGGGGGCATTAGAGCCCTTATTAGCCCTCCTTCAAATAACCCCTCTACCTCTCGTACGAATTCACCACTAGATAGAGCTTGAGCACTCTCTGTAGACCAAAACCAGATATGTATCAAGCCTATTTGCAAAGGATAACTACACAGCAGAACAGCATCACCTTTCTGAAGAACATGTCATAACTCCTAACTTTATAATGCTGTTAGCAAGAGAATGTTTTGATCTGATGGGCGTGCTCTCTGCCATTTTGTGCCTGGCAATGGCATTTTATTGGCAGGGACGGAGTAAGCCCTGAGTGTGAACTGTTCAAGTGCACATACGAGCATGCGCGGCCGGCCTGGCCATGTAAACGAGATAAGACAACAACGCAGAGAGATAGCGTGTGACGGTTATACATAGTCCATCTATAGGTACTCTGCCTCTTTTAAAAGACATTACTGGTCATATGAAGTCTGCCGGTTCTCCAACTGATCCGCTTCACCTTACACAGACACATTCAAGTGTACACATAAAACGTTACATGCTGAGCCCTCCCTTCTATGTGCAGTTCAGCCTTGCACAGACACCACATTGTAATTTAAAGGCTGATTTAAAGGAACAATAAGCGCAATTTCACCACTAGATGGGCTAGTTAAGCACCGTCTGTTGACCAAAACAAGACACAACACACCTCTCTCTATATCACAAATCTAAGCACTTATCCTCTTCAATTTTACATTTTTTGTCAAAGAAAGAATGCCCTGAATGTACGTGAGGATCAGCAACTCACAAGCCCGCCAGGCTGCAGTGAACTCTGTTGGCTGACGTACCGTCTACCTGCCTCACATAACAGCAACGCTTGGCTCTTTGCTGGTCAAACTCTAACCAATAACCCACATGATACACTTGTAGCATTACACTGAGTTATTGGATTTTGGACAGATCAGATGGTTTGAAGGAGGAGTGTCATCTTAGTCAAAAGAGAAAAGCCATCACTAAACAGAAGGGGAGGATTGCACTTCCAACTCCCCATTGTTTACAGCTCGGTCCTCCAACTCATTCCAAAGAGATTACATCAGCAAGCTCATCATCATTCAGGTGACCAAGTACTCCACTCACACCAAGTATGGATTTGGATCTGATTTAGAATGCGCCTAGGAGGATGGGCCTCCATGTCCCTAAAAAGCAGCAGTTCACCAGCTACAAGTTGCTCAAGTGCGAGCCGCCAGAATTGACAACGACTCCTGGATAGGCGTTGAAACATTTCAGAAAGAACTTAACGAAAGTCCGGTTGCCTCCGATTTAAGCCTGTTTTCTCTAACAAGACTGTGACAGCAACAAAAAGGAGCATCTGTCTTCATGCTGTTACTCACCTGTCTGGAGGAGAAAATCTAGCTCCAAGTCAAACTGGAGCTGTTTCTGCTCTCCAAATGCTCTCCACCTCAGAAATGCGAGGCCAATCTTAATCCTCGTTTTGTCTCTTTCTTTATCTGACAACTTCTTTGCCAAAGACTGTTGCTTCTTGTGTGGTAATAATGGGTCCTAATCGTCTGTGGGCTAACACATTTTAAGGGCAGGGAGGGGCTAAGCCCTGAGTGGCATGCATCAGAAGCCATCACAGCTTTGTAAAAAACAAACTGGAGAACAACACAGAGACATGGTGTGTGACGTCATACCATAGTCCATCTAAAAATATACCTTTAGTTCTTTGCATAACAATTTTTTAGTTCTTTCTTTCTAAAATAATGTTACTTTGCTTATTGCTCCTTGAAATGAGAAATTATAAAGAATAAGCAGGTGAAGAGTGTGCACATGTTGTATATGCAAAAAGCAAATACCACATTGAATCCATTTCCTGTCCTTTACAGATGTGCTCCAACACTGGCAGGACAGTGAGTTTGTGGCTGTATACCACAGAGGACGCTATTTCAGACTATGGGTGTACCGGGCAGGTCGCCTGCTGTCTCCCAGAGAAATCGAATACCAGATCCAGCGAATCCTGGATGACCCTTCACCACCATTTCCCGGAGAGGAAAAACTGGGAGCTCTCACTGCTGGAGAAAGGTAGCAGCTGTGCACCATCTGTTGGTGCACATGAGAGTGTGACCAAACAGTTTTAATTGTAACTTAAAACTTCATATGATTGACTTTAGAACGAATTGCTCTCACTACTGAAATATGTATGAGAATAATGTGTATGAATTGGTGATTTGAATTAAAATGATTATTATTATGTTTGTGTTCACCCCCTCCAAAAGGGTCCCTTGGGCTCAGATGCGGCAGCAGTTTTTCAGCTCTGGTCTGAATAAAAAGTCCCTGGATGCCATTGAGAAGGCGGCGTTCTTCATAACGCTGGATGATGAAGAGCAGGGTATGAAGGGAGACGACCCTGCCGGAAACCTGGATCGCTACGCCAAGTCTTTACTTCATGGCAAATGTTACGACAGGTGAGCTTTAAGAAGGAAATAACTAGGGCGGTGCGGTATGACCTAAAATGCATATCACGGTATAAATCACCAGCATGCAGTCAAGCTCTGCAGAGCTCTCCTAATGAAATCTATTTAATGTTCGGCCATATATTTCATAGCATTTTCTGAGTCATTTCTCTGGTCGTCCAACTTAAAGTTACTGTTACCAAGCTAATATCGACCTGTGCTATTTTTCCCTGTTACATTTTTCCTCTGTTAGGTGGTTTGATAAATCTTTCTCCATTGTGATCTACAAAAATGGGAAGAACGGCCTGAATGCAGAGCACTCCTGGGCCGATGCACCAACAGTGGCTCATCTTTGGGAGGTGTGTACATCTTACTTTAGCTGTGGAATGCTTAAGAAGTTTTGCTTGAGAAGGCAACAGTGGTTTTGTAACACAGACGTTTGTTCTCATCAGAATGGAACCAGGTATCATGGCCTGGAAAGATAAAGTTTACAAATTATTCTGAACTCTGGTTACAATTGAAGCTCTTCAAAAAAAGAGGGCCGGATAACTTGAGTAGTCAATTCTGATAATGGTTACCGTGCATCATCTATTTTGTATTCATTTTTACTTTACAAAATGGCTTGATTTTGATTGGTTGCCAAGGAGATTGCCAAAACAGTTGCATGCTTTTGTACTCTGCGTACTGTGAAAGTCACATTCAAAACTATTTTATTTTCAAAATGCTGTGTTTTCTTTGGAATAGAGACACTGGCAGAGTGTCCGTTATTTAGGGTGCAGTTTGGTGTTCAGAGTCAAAGTTGCTGTGTCTCCTGACCAAAGCTACTTGATCAGCCCAGTGTCGTGTTTTTCTTCAGTACACCCTCGCGACAGACGCCTTCCAGCTGGGCTACACTGAGGACGGACACTGTAAAGGAGAAGTGGATCTCTCGCTGCCTCGGCCTCAGAGGCTTGTGTGGGAAATCTCTCCAGAGGTAACAGCACTCCTTCCTGCAGGACGCGTTTGATACGTTTGTTAGCAAACACTCGCAAAAGTATTCACTACATCTTGAACTTTGTGTCAGATTTTATGTTGCAGCCACAGATTTAGATTTATTTTATTAAATAGGGAATTTGAAATAGTTTTACTTAGACTATAGCAGGACAGGAATGGTTGTTTTGGTAACAGAAGGAGCTCTCAGGCTGCAGAACATGCATATTCATTCTCACTGGAACAAACTAAACAACACATTTCAGACCAGAATAGCTTTCAGGCTTTGGTGTTGTTTAATTTCTTGGTATGTCAGTGATCATTAGGATGATTTCCTAATGATAAGGAAATTATTGCACAGCCCATCATTAGATTTAGACTTTGTACTTTTTAAAGTACTGAGTCCTGCTATATATATTTAATTCTCTTGGCTCAGTAAACTTGCTATGTTTGATCATAAAACCTGTCTGATTTCCTTTTACTCTTTCTGTTAGGTTCAGCTCAGGTTGCAGCTCTCTGGCTGTTTGCCCAGGCTTTGGCAGAAGATGTGGACTGCCACATCTTTCCGTCAGGGATTTCGGAAAGGGTCGCATCAAGAAGTGCAAGATCAGCCCAGACGCTTTCATACAGATCAGCTTACAGCTGGCCTACTACAGGGTAACTGTCTGAGCTCAACTACATAGAGACACATTTATTACAATTAGATCCAGGATTTTTGTAAACTAGTCTAACATTAGTTGAGTTCTGTAAACATTCATTATTGTAATGGCCAGACTTTAGGGAGTCAGTGCTGTTGTCCAAATTCCTAACTTTTTTTTCTTGTGTGGGGAAGCTGGTGAAGGCGGGCTCATTTAACTGCCCTGCACAAGCAGTGGTCTGGTCCACATCACTTTCATGTGGGGGAGGCGTGATTGTGCCAAGAAGCACATGCAGTGTTATTCACTAAAACTGGAAATAATTGAGCTTGTTATTAGTCTGACATCATTGTGTGCATCCCAAAGGCAGCAGCGCCGCTATGTGTAGAAGATGCAGACAGTTTGTGTCAACATCTTTGAAATAAATGATGAAAATTATATCCGGGACCTGGGAAAGGAATCGTTTCATTTTCTGAATGCAACCCCAGTCAGAAACACCCGTTACATAATCTCTCCAGACATCCATGACTCATGAAACTGTTTTAGAGGAATTGAGAACTTCTGCTATTTTGAAAACCTTTTCTTTTATTCAAGACAACTT